>NW_005187411.1:6440323-6480802 GCF_000239375.1 Pundamilia nyererei
CGGAAACGGGCTTCCATACCATAGAGTAACAACTTGCTCATTCACTAAAGCACTTTTTTCTACACGCATTCATTTTAAAAGAGAAGATGCTGAATAAACAAACATAAAACAAAAGGGAAAGTGTGCCATGTCTAGTTTTGTAATCCTGTGGCAAAGGTTTCTCCTGGTTAGTTGCTGTTTTAAGCTACCACTGTAGTAAAGGTATTTATTTGGAATTTTGTGAAAATAATTGTAGAATAAATAGTATTAAACACATGAAAGGGTGAAAAAAGTCAACTCCGAATCATCGGTAGGAAGGAACATTTTATTCACAAGTACTGTAAAAGTAAAACACAAGCTGCCATATTGTACATTTATACACAGGGTCTGAAAATCCTATACAAAAAGAAAGGTATTAGAAAATATGGGTTTTGATATGAAATATGACCTTACATATAATAATTTCTTGGAAAAAAGGTCTTGGTTTGGTAATAGTTCTTTAATTCATGAGCATAACCCCACATTAGTGAACACACAGAAATTATTGTAAAAAATTAGAATGGTAAAAAATGGAGTAGAAATCATTCTTAAAAGTGATTAAAAATCTCATGCAGCATCTTCAGAGAGGGCCTGAGATAGTCCATCTTTGTAAAACAAAGAAAACAAAGTCGTATTTGTCATAGATATAGAAGTCAAACACAGCAAGATACGTCAAAGCCAGTCTGTTTTTCTCAACAATCATTTTCACCAATCATCTTTTTTGTCTCCGTGTCAGCTGTTTGATTCATAAGCACATTCTGGCAGCCATGAAGAGCTGATGCCATGATTGATTTTGCTAAATAATGCCGCAATCTTTTGCTTTTCACTGTATCGTTTCATGGAGAAATTCTAGAGTCTTCGTTTGAGACATTAGATCAACGTCAATAATTAGTAGATTAGTAGAGTAGGGACAAAAGAGAACAAACTAGGTGGTTGCCCTTACTCGGTAATGAGGTTCTTATTGTAGTTGCAGTAAATGTATTGGAATGCATAGAGCTGAGGCTTGGTAGCACTTAAAAAAGAAGTAGTGTCTAACAGACTGGCTGACTTGTGCTCATCAGTGCTCCTTTTTATTTTACAGTATATAAAAAGCCCCCAGTCAAAGCCCATTTAGAGAAATAGTGGGCTCACTGATGGGCACCGGTAGAAGTGTAACCAGTCATCATATGATCATTGTAGGTGAGTGGAGGGAAGGTTACGTTGCATGACCACATACTGAGGCACCAGAAAGAATGGCTGAATCAAGAACAATCACTTATCGTCCATCACAGTGCCCCTCTGATTGATATGTTTTGGCTTAAACTTTTATTTTAGTGAGATAAACACAGGCAAGCACAGTTTGAATAAACTCTCCTTCCCACAACAAAACTGCTGCTCTACCTAAGTGCATCCACTGAGACCCATTTTGAACAAGGCAACTGGAGGAGAAAAAAAAACATTCACTCTACCCTGCAAGCAGCTTTCACAGGACAGCTGGCAGGAGATGAGTGATGACAGCAAATACAGTCCTTGATGAAATAACATAGTCCAGTTTGAAAATTTAGAAAACTACAGAACCAGAGAGTTAACATAAGGCGCAGGAGGCTGAATGATCATGGATAAAATGCTGACTGAGGTTTGAAACAAGAGAAAAGGCAGTCTGGGAGAGCAATAACATTAGCTTATTGCTTTTTTCTTTTTTCTTTATTTTTCCCCATAAAAAGGACATTTGTACACATCACATATTCATTTAATACACTATACAATGGAATATAAAATATTTTTCTTAAAAGCAATATGTTCAGGGAGTAGGTACGCTTAAGATACCTGCGCCATAGGAAAAATAACGACTCGAAACAAAACAATAAAAAAGGCACTTCCAGGTGTTGTTCATTGACTCTTGAGTAGGTGATGGCCACTGCTTTGCCATAGAGGCAACAGCGTTTGTGCTCATGTGTCATTCCTCTGCCGTGTCCTGGTAATGAGGCACTGTAGCTAGGTGGTCAAGATTTCCTCTGTTTACATGTTAAGATCCACTCTCATCTCACTTCCGTCTTTTGCTCTTCTTCCCAGGGACTTCTACACACTGACTGCTACATTTCATCGTTCTTTTTCTTCTCACTTCCATTTCCTTTCCTTTCCCGCTCCTACTTACTTTTGTCCTCAGACTTCGACTTCACGTAGCCCCTCCTGAGTGCCAGGTGTTGACATGCTGATGTCAAAGCACGTCACCATCATGACACGGGCCTTGCACAGGTTGACGCAGAACTCCAGCTCCTCTGTGGCCTGTGTCAAGGCCTCCAGATACTCTGGAGATTCTTTATCCAAATTCTGGTCCACCTCAACTGTTGGAATGAGGAAAGCAGGATTTAGTTACATTGTCTGCTACCAAAGTTTATTTGTCATCTTACTCTCAAAGGAAGTGACTTACACTCTCCTATCCACTTGCTGGGGTCCATCATCAGTCGGGCCTTCGTGTCTTCCAGCTCCTCCAATAACACTTGATGCTTTGCCCTCACTTCCTTCACTTGCTGTTGCCTTCTCTCAAGCATCTTCAGCTTACTGTTAAAATACAGCAGGCCCTGAGGGGAAAAAGACAGATTATACTGATTTAAGTAACTATCAAAAATGCAGTTAAAAAGTTCAAAAGGTTGCATTGCATTAAAAAGGGAAGCTATCAGTAAACTTCATTGATAAACGTGAAATAAAGTCAAACAGATAATATACTGCTTGTATGTCACATTTGGCTCGCTGGTAATACAGTCTGTGCTGCTTTTAATTAAACATCAGTTTCTCTGAAAAACGAGCTCACCTTGTCAACGTCTTGGAATGGTTGCTGAACACGGGATTGGAAAAAAACCAATAAAACAAGTTAGTGTGTTGGACAAGACAGAGTGTTATATATTAAAACATTCTGTTTGCAATGGATTTTAACTGGAATTTTGTAATAGGTGCAAAAAACAGTAAAAGAACTAAATTGACATTGATGATGAGGAGAAAAGTAAATCAGACCACCTCCTGTCATTGATTTCATATGTATACGTTTAAAAATATCCCCCTCCAGCTGCACTTCATGGAAACAGTTAATGACCCAGGAGGAGTCAGCAATGCAGACTGCTCAGTGATGACTGCTGTCATTGAGCTGATTTGGGTCGGTGTCAGGTGTCCTCGCAATCATCGCACATTCTCTGACCAATCTTTTCACCGCAGTCTTCTTTTTCATTTTTACACCCCACCGTATCACCATCACATTCAGCAGTGAGGCGAGTAATCAGTCATACTCAGACCAATTAACCCTCATTGGTAATTGCCTACTGAACTCTTGACATTCCCAAGGAGTGCTGCCAAAATACCAAGCACTGGGAATCTGGAGACGCAGACATTTTAACTCCAGGATTTGCCACAGAGCTGGCTGAAGGTCAGACGTCTGGGACATATTATTCCTGTCCTGTTCTTTAAAAAGAAGCTGGGGAGAAGGGAGCTAAGAAATTCCCACACTGCAAGTCAGTGTGATTGTATCTTAATGTATGGCATTGATGTTGCAGATGCAAAATGCTGCTAAGGCTTAGCAAGTGGGATTTACACGGCATCAACCCAGACTTCACTTTACCCAAAACAGGGTTCAGAAAGATGAACCACTAAACCAGCAAAACAAGCCAGCTGTGACCTGTGTCTGCTCACCTCTGCGGTTTCCTCCTGACGGCGCCTTTGGAGCCGTTCCACATCGTCGATCTCATACACCTTGATCTCAAAGGGTTCCTTCAGTGGTCCAGACATAGGAGGCAAGTCCACCCACTGACCTGCTGTGCTCACCTTCTTCCCCAGAGATGCTGTGTCTGGCAAGGGTGCTGGGATTAGCCGTCTTCTTTGGAAGCCTAAAGCACCAGGCAGACAGGCACCAATTAGATTGCTAACATACAACAGCAGCATTTGCTAGGATCTATAGAAAAATATATATAAATCCCACTCTGAGATATAAAGTGATGCAAGGCTTTACAGTGGTTGGTTGAGCTGTGGCGACTGCATACTTATAAGAGTTTCATGAGATATGTGGATTCAAAAGGTTGGTTTATCCTACATGAATTGAAACAGTTATACACGAGACAATGGCCTACATAAAAATCCCCATGTTCAACTCTTATTTGATCAATACACACATCAAAGATGCCTTGTCTGAAACATTCATTAACGTTTTTCGCATTTACTCTACGTATGAATTATGCATGCTGCTGATTCAGAAGGAAACAAAATCCGATGAAATGCCCATTTGTGGTTGTAATAACAATGGATCCACAAATTTATGGTTGATTTCCTCTGAGACAGCACATATTTATTACTCGGGTGTGTGCCACGAAATGTATATCACAATATTTGTGAATATTACCCATTCCTAGATTACTTGCAAAACCCCGAAATCCCAAATTAGTTTCTCACCGTTTGCTCTCTTCTTGGGATACTTGGAGCTCTTTGCTCTCCCTGAAGATGAGAAGCCGCTCTCGCTCATAGAGTCGTGGGCAGAGGAAGCGCTGCCTGTGGCTTCACTGTCACGGATCATGCTTTCATATCCGCTGCTGCCACCGCTGTGGTAGAACAGAGCTGTGCGTCCCATCGCCGGAGGTAGCTCCCCGCTCAACACGCTGCTGTTGTCACTGCCGTGGCCACTGCTGTAGCGCTGAGGCCGCCTGGGTGCTGTGATTTTACTGTATGGAGAAGGCAGCATGGCTACTGGGGATTTGTCATCACTCACATTCACCCCGCTGTCATTCCCACTGTCTGAGTCTGCTGAAGCTTTCACGTGTTTTCCTGATATGTTGCCTGTTGCCAGTTCACTCACACGGCTATTTGCAGCTCTAATGGCCTGCTTTGTGCCCATGATAGTGCCTCTTCCAGGCTTGCTGGTGACTGCAGCGGTGGTCCGAGGAGCCGATGTCCGTCCAGAAGGAGGGAGGTTGGCATTAGTGTTTCTGGTAGATGGGGCGGCCAAAGACTTTGTGGATGAGCTTAAGCCCTTGGAGCTGTTGGCTGATAGTGAACGTGCCTTAGAACCATTAACAGCTCCCAATGACCTAGGATTTACAGAAGCTTTTACCTGTCCAGGTTTGCTGACATTTCCTCCACTTGGGGAGGATGGACAGGAAGCAATAGGAGCGCTGGATGAATTGGGAATACCGAATCGCGAAATGGACTTGCTTGATTTGCTACTACTGCTGCCAAGACTTGCCCCGCTGTTCTCTCTACTAAGCGCAGCTCTGGAACCTGATAAGGACAGACTTTCACACCTTTCCAGTGATATCTGACTGCCATAGTGCTGCCCAGCCTCTCCTCTAGGCCCTTTGGCCTTCAAACTGGAGGTAACTTTGGCCGTGTTGAGGCTGGAGGTTTTGAAACCGTCTACTCTGTGGCATACCTCAAGCTCATCTTCTGATACAGCCGCCCTCGCTCCATAGGTCCTTCCTGCCTCCCCATATGCTGTCTTTAAGGCACTTTGGGGCAGCAGTGTCTTCGTTTTATGGTCAAGACTGGATTTTCTCACTGGAGGAGGAGGAGGCATGGTGCAGTCGGGTTTAGCGGAATTGCTCGCTTTCTGTGAGTTGGCCTTGTTTTTCCCCAGAGAGGAAAATTTAAGGCTTGTGGCAGATGCAACAATATCTTGGCTTCCCTTGTAGTCCGTGGTGGAATGAATGACGGGCACTGTTCCCAGGGTGGTGGCACCTCGTCTCAGCTGAGGCATTTTGCTGGGTGGATTCCTGCTGGCTGATTTCTCACAGCCATCAACCACCCTTTGGGCTGAGGTAGACCCCTGCACATTGGGAGAGCGAGGTACACTGTTGGTGTTGCTGGACGTTTTGCTGGAAGGGATGCCACTGGGGGGATTTCTGAGAAATTTGCTGGTATTGCTGGAGTCAGAAAATTGAGGTTCAGAGTGGTTGTCAATGCACTTCCAAGGATCTTCCTGTTTAACCTCTTGCCTTAGTGGCTCTCTACTGCTGCTGCTACTGCTGCTGCTATGAGAGATAGATGAGGTAGGTTTAATCTTCCTGGGAAGACTGGAGTGGACTATAGTTGGGCCCTGTGGGGAGGAGCTAAGCGAGTGAGCTTTAGTTATTTTAGATGTAAATTTTAGGGAGCCTTTTGCTGATTCTGGTGATGGGGGGCACTTTGTCAGTGACTGCTTGCTTGAGGCGGCGCTATCACTGTCTAGTTCAGAAAAACTAAATCCGCTGTCATTTAGGGAGTTCTTGGCATTTCTAGGCGAGGAGACACAATTAAACATATCCAGGGAGTCAAAGTAAACGGTGACCTCTGGGCCCATGTGTTTGGCCTGTGGAAGGAAGACGTCTGTGGAATGAGCCCCTTCGCTTTCCAAGGTGCAGACACTAACCTCACTCAGCCAAGAACTGATAGATGAACCTCTGCTGTCTATACACGCCATTCCTCCCTCCTGAGGGGCTGTGACCACTGAAATGTTCACCTCTGACCCTCCAGCGGCTGATGTGTAGGCATCGAATTCATCATTGATGCTACTGATGATGCTGACAGGTCGAGAACCAGAGGCCAGGGCCTGAAGAGAGCAGTCACTGTTAAAGCTAATAATGCTTGATGGCCGGCCTTCATCTACTATACTGCCTATAGATAGCTCCTCCACCACAGTGAACACCAGCTCATCCTCTCCGTTCAGCTCCACAGGCTGCTGCAGGGTGACGGTCGCTCTAAGGATGTCCCGGTCCAGACATCTTTCCCTCAACGTCGAGCGTACCTGGCACACCTCCACCGGAGCTCTAAGTAAAGGCGAAGTGCACGGATCCCTTCTTTTCGCAGCTTGGTGACTCATTCCAACAGGTGGCATTCTGGTGCTTGATCTTTCCTCATTGTCAGTATTTTCTCTCTGCTGTGAAGGAGGCGGGGCTGGCTTTGGCAAGGATTTCTTGCTGGAGTAAATCTTCTCTCTCACCACAGGTTCAGTAGGTGGGGCAGCGGCAGGTGCCAGTTTGTTTGCACTAACCTTGTTTTCTGAAACCAAGGCCTTCTCACCATCAGCCCTGGTCCTGCAAACATTTTGAACACTCTCTGATGGTACCCTTTCCACAGGCATGCATTGCCTCTTGGCACTGTCAACTTTAGATTTGGCACTGGGACTGCAAGATGGCTGCGGGGGGACCGATTTAGGAGATTGTTTGGGTGAGATACCCTCTTGGTTGTAAGAAATATTTGCTACAGTCTTTGGTGAAACAGAGCTTTGGCTCTCTTTAGATTTGTCCATCTTGGGGCTAGCCTGGGATCGTTTTCCCTCTCCAACAAAAGCAGTAGGTTCTTCACTGCCGTCTATGCACTCAAGCCTCTCTTGCAGTTCAGCAAATGTGTTGCATTTAAAGAAATGGTCTCTGTCCAGAGGGCCCTCTTTTGCAGACCTCTTCTTGTTCAGAGAAGGGATAATTGGAACAAAGGCAGGTGGGCCTTCATTGTCACTAAGCTCCCTGTCTGAGATTGCAGTTCCCCCAGGGCCCACATAAATAACAGTATCACAAGACTGCTCACTACTAGAGGAGTATTCTGGGTCACTGAGCAAACAGGGCAGGTCTGGGTCCAGGGCTACTGTCCGAGGGTGAAAAGGCCTGAGGTGGGGGGGCCTCCGGATCCTCCCTTCCTCACACGAGCTTTCACCTCCAGATGAACTAGATGCATACTGCAAAACCAAGTTAGAACAGAGTAGAGATCTGTAAATGATCTCACAAAATGATAAAAGGAAAATTAACATAATAGACTTTGCAATTTACAAAATCACTTTAATTCTTATAATTTAGAGCAGATTCATATCTTACTACTTTGCAGCAAAATCCATTTCAGAGCATATTTTAATTCCTATAATATTACCGGTCAATATTTATCTAGAGGTTAAAAGTGCACATCAATAGCCCCACAGAAACTAATGTCAATAATGCAAATTGTTGTCTGCGGCCTGCATCATAATCATAATGGGGACTAAATAAATACATGCTGTCATTTCACCTAATTATCTGGAGCATATATTTCCCTAATCTAAGGGAATACATCACACACTTCCTTAGGCGGTGGTATTGATTACATGATTATGTGCTGAGGAGCTGAGAGAAACTAGCTCTGACTTACTGCACTAATAATATTTCATTTGTGGGAGCATTAACACATTCATTTGCGAAATAGCTCCAAAATTACACGAGGAAGACAAATTTAAGGACTTTAATAATGCTGTGATTTATGATGAAGGTAATTAAAGTTACGCATGCACATTAGGAATGTAATTGCTACAATAGCAACACTTAATGATGAAATAATGTTTAATAATAACGATTACTCTTCATTTATCATTTATAAACAATGAGCAACATTAAATGGAGCTTTATTAAGATTTATAAGGATTATAATAAGTTCTTAAATTATACAAATGCATCGTTAGTGGTGTCACTGGAATTTCATATTGCTTGTTCATCGGTTTATCAGTGTGTTACTGCACATGTTTACACGGCGTACCTTAGATTTCTTCTTTCTCATTCGGTGGATCCGGGATGCCAGCTGGATAGTGGTGAGCGAGTCAGCATAGTTGGCTGGGGAATCTGAGATGTGGGCAATCATAGTTGTTCTGCAGTTGATGTTGCCAAGGGACTCCCTCAGCAGCATTGTCAGTTTGCTGTCTCTACAGGGAGCATTTACATTGTTATTAGCAAACAGCCCAGTAACATTTTTACTGGGGCAGGCACGTTAAATCCTCCGAGCTGAAAAACACTCCCAAATGACAAGTCATTAATCTTTTCATACTTGAGTAACTACAATATAATCTTGTGCAACCCCAGTGAAAGCTGTTGTGCAGCTAACTAAACAAACTGAACAGTCGTACAGAAAAACCTGCAAGGTTGACAACACATGCGGTGACTTGCCTGAAACAATTAACATATAGATACAGTTTCTTGGAAGCTAAAACGCAGCCGACTCTAAAACCTCATGTTGGTGTTCTCACCTGTAGGGTACATGCTTCGCTCCATTTGTTAAAGCCATTATGACGTTTCCCAGTGCATTCAGGGAAAGACACAAGCCTCCTCCTCCATCTCTGCTTTTACTCAGGACCTTTTCGCAGCTCCCCAAGTCAATAAGGTGCAGCCTGCTTCGTCCACCCGACACTGCCAACGGCAGAAGAAGAACCAGGTGAGCAAAACAGACACTCCCTATGTCGAGTAAGTTGCCTCTACAAAGTGCCCTGATGACAGGAGTGGCATAGCTGTGTTTGAGCTGTCTGGATTATTTATGAGTAAGACTGCAGCCAGACTGCTAAACCTCCACCAGATGTGTAACTCATGGCAACAAGGAGTCTCCTTTGGTGAGACACGTAAAACGAGAGAATCTACTGACAATTAGAAACACAGTCCCCCATCGAATAATTTAAAAATGCAGACAGGGCGAATGCCAGCGTCTGTCCTTGTAAATCACAGAGCTACACATTATCCTGTTGGTGATTGATGTTGTTCATAAACCAGCAGGCTTTACTTACTCTTAACCACAATGTATTACAAGCATGCAAATACATTTCTGTTTTGCAGAGACCAGAATGAATTCATCAAACGCAAAAAAGAGCCTGCGATTTTCCATTAAAAGCTAAAGTGCGATCAAATCCACTTAGCCATCTAAAGAGCTTATGTTTAAAAAAAAAAACCAACAACAATTAGTGATAACTAAATGGAGGCGCCTTTTAATCTAGATTATCTTGTATTTTAGTACTTTTTAGAGCAAGTGTGGACTTCATTCACTAATCTGGCTGCTTGCGCATGGTTCACTCTATAATTTTCTACTATAAATTTGAAGGGACAACTTTCTGGTCCTATGCTGCAGGGCAGTAGTAATGCAATAATACTAACTTCCCCCTTTTCCAGTCTTCTCCATGCGGTACTGGTAAATGTGCAGTGTGAACAGCATGTGGGAGTTCCGTCGCTCGTCCTCATCAACATTCGGTCTGCTGGTGCTCCGGGCAGCGATGGCTGCATCCAAGAAGAAGGCGGCTTTCTCAGCAGTTGGGGCACGAAGCTCACTCTGGTTTTGAAGCTGAAGGGCGAAAAGGAAAACCAGAGAATAAGGTCAGGGTATCCGAAAAAGGACTGATGTTTAGAAGAAAGAGAGACAGAGAGAAACGAGAAAGAGAAGGTAACCAGTTAATTGGACTCTGCCACACATTTCTTGCCCATTAGATTGGGTCTCAGGGGCTATTAAAACAGCAGATATGCACACAGTGGGAGGAGGATTAGGAGAGGTAATAGTGGAGCAGGAGGCAGGGGCTCTTCACCTCAACATGATGTGATGATGGCAGTGGTGGGATACAGAAGGAAAGGAAGGAGGAGGCAGAAGAGAGAAGGCACACATAGCTGCTGAAGGAAAGCGCAAGAGGGAGATTCATAGTACTGCACACCCTTTGAAGTTAGAGTCCATGCATATCCCCCAAAAACAACATCTGACAGCAACACCTGTGAGAGCCTTCAAACATACAGTCACAACCCCCCTCTGCTATTCCCACTCCCACCACACACACACACACACACACACACACACACCCAGTAATACTTCTATGGCATTATAGAGGGCTGACACTAATACATCAGTAATAGATGCTGACGGATGCTGACAGAAGAGTCAATACAAAGGTAAGAAGAAAGCCATCAATACCACAGAAGGGTTGGGTAGAAAATATAAAGCAAGGGTTTTAAGAGCAGGTAGGGTAGGAAGTCACGGGAGATAAAAACACACACACATATATATACACACATTGCACTCGAAGAACTTTAAACATCTTTGAGGGGAAAAAAGAGCTAGAGCCTAGACAGTAAAAGATCAATACTCAGTCAGACTAATATTTTATAACCCACAGAGAGAATGAAAGGATCAGTGAACAAAGAAAAAGTGGAGAGATGGAACACTTCTCACCTGAGTGCCACAGATGGGATCCTCTCTCAGGTGGATTCCCGGGGATTGGCCTTCCTGCAGGCTGCCGGACGACACCTCAGACAGCAAGTCCTTTAGCTCCTCATCTTTTCCAAAGATTTCCACTGCAGACACGCGGACTGAGAAGCGCGTGCCCGTCTTCTCCTTGCGCTCGTTGATGAGCTTGAAGAGCCAAGAAATGGCACAGGGCACAATGCCTAGGCTTTGAGTGGAGCTGTCTTTGCCAATCATGGTGTATGTCTTGCCTGAGGATGTAAGAAAGGAGGGGGGGATAAAAATATTGCCTTGTGTGTGGAAGCCGGCTGCACTCACTATATGTTCAAAATAAAATTGCTTCTTTTATCAACCTGTCTGAAATAGGCCTGAAGTTCACAAAGAAATAGGCACTGGCATTGGATATTTTCTGAAGGGTTATTCTGCTAAACAAATGGTGCTGAAAAAAAATTAATAATGGCAGATGTGAAGGATTTGAGGTAATATTCGGAAAGGCAAAAATAAAATAATAACTTTTTTCCTTTAAATCAAATGCTAATCCAAGGACCTGTTCCAGACACAGCCATTCTGCACAGAATTACAGAAACTGGAAACAGCTGCATGAGAAAAGCAGGCCCTTCAGCCTAAGAACACTGGCCAGGCCAATTACTAAGATTTTAATTACAGACTGAGCCCTGAAGCCTGAATGCAGCACTTTACCCCTCACCCCCACACCAGACTCACTATCCATTCCTTTTCCTTCAATCACCCATTCCTTGACTCACCCCAGTGCACCGCTAAGCCAATTGTGGACATCAAGTGTAGCTAACAAAGAGCAATGAGAGTTTTCTTTGGCTAACAAAGGCACTTCTCTAATCTGTTGCCAGTGGAGAAGCTTACCGAGCTTTACTTGGCCAAAGCAGAAGATGCAGCCGTCTGCACCATTCACCACAGATTGGATGACCTCAGCTACTGTCCCTGAGCACACCTCAGCCTGTGGAAAAACACAAAGAGACAGGCCCTTCACAGTCAGTTTGCAATTCGAGGAACACTGTAAAACAGGCACAGTGAGCATTTGGCATTGCTTACACCAATTCATGTTATTAGTTTCAGTATTTTTCATCACTCAAGTGCGTGTGTGTTTGTTTGTTAACGTCTGTTTCCGTGTCTTGCATGTCGAGGCAATCTGTTTCAGCAGAGGTCCTCTGGGGCAAGGCTTCAGCAGCAAAGGCCCCTTCCCATACATCACACAGCAAACAAGACCTCTAACAGCAGAACAGCTTGTTGTTACTGTTAGCCACCAGCAGTGCTGCCCCAGCAGCACAATCTAGCAGCTTGGCCTCAACTATGTAGCAGAAACATTTAGTCTTTAGCCATCAGCAGCTTACTTAATTTTAAAAAATTGCTCAAAGTAGGCAAAAAAATCTGAGGTTTTTCTGGATATCCTACACAGGTGATGACATCCTACACTCTGCTGTCATAGTTATTTAGAGTTCGCTGCACCATGGCGACATGCAAACAATACTTCAGATTACCGTACCTTGGATTTTCTGTTAATTTTGTCTTTGAGCAAAAACAGATTGAGTCATTCTCTTAAAAGATTTTGGTGTTTGTCTTAATATGAGAAGAGAGCAAATCTGATCCGCTCCTAACTCACATGTACTAAACATACTGTATATCTGACCTTTGACTTTGATCTCAGCACTTATGCCTGCTGTGTCTTCCAAATGGCTGAGGTTAGATATAGCTGTCCTATGAAAGGAGTGGTTAGATATAAGTGGAGTGGATTCAAATCATTCCGTAGAGGGCTTAAAAGCCCAGCTGTTAGGCCCATGTTGCTAAGAATGCCCCTTGACCCAAGAAAGGCATTTTTTTCTCTAAGCCTCTGGTCACACCCTGCAAGTATAAAGACGTCCCTTTGCCCTTGAGAGGCTGAATTCCCTGATAACAAATAGAAAAATAGCTCTCTTGCTCTAATACACACACACATACACAAAGACTGGCCCTTACTTGTGAAGCATCCTGGGTAAAAACAGCATCAAAGGCAAATATCTTTGGGACGGCCACAGTGGCGGATCTCCTGTGCCCTGAACTAGAGTGTGGGCTGGACGCAGGATCGTAGAGGGTCAGCTGCTTCTTCCTACTGTCTACTTTCAAGAAAGACTGAGACTCTGAGGAGTCTGCAGCCTCCAGAGACGGACAGATACGCATCATCACTTTCACCTAAAGCAACATCAAATAAGCAAAAAGAGAGAACAGCGGTGTGTTAGAAATTGAGATGGCACAAAAACACGACAAAAAGACAGACATTTTGATTATAGTGCACTAAGCGAAGAGACGGGAAAAACATATGGCAGGCATTCAGTATAAAAGTTGCAAACTGAAGGTCCTTCAGCGTTTGTGCATTAAGATCACGTTCACTTTGTCAGAGCTGATGGACACTGAAAGTTACCATGGAAACTCTCCCTGGGTCAACACATTGGCTAATGGTGTTAGTAAAAGGCAGCAAGGTGAGTATTGAAAGTCACAGCTGAAAATGTTAGAAATTGGTGTGTGTGCAGCTCCCTGCTGGGGGATTATCCCACTAGAGATTGTTTTTTCTGGACCAGGAACAGCTCACCAGCGTGGGAGTGCAGGAGCATATGCCCTCCCTGCCTGTTGTTCCACCTCCTAACTCTCCTTTTTCTCTCCTTTCCCTCTATTGCCTGCAAAACGACTGGCCGTCAAGTGACCCACCCTGCTATATTCTGAGACATATTATATTTATAAAATGAGCGTAGATTCTTAACACCTTCCCCAGGTCAACATATAGTTCTTGATGCCAACATGGTACGCTAAACATGATCGCATCTTGCATCTAAAGATGTTGATTCACTAACATGCCCATTCATGCCTTGTGGTAGGACCTCTTTTACAGACAATCTATGTCTCTAATGCATAGATGCACAGTTTGTGGTTTGTGTGGGTGTGCTTATGTGTGTCAGGCTATATGACACCTCTTTAGAAATTCTGACATCTCTATATTCCTTTACAATCTGATGGTCAGATAGCGCCACTTCTATTTCTCCAAAGGCTCTCTGGAAATATATCTGTGAATGACAGGGAACAGAAATGGCTCTTTGGATATGTTTAGCAGTCTTTAGAGTCCCTGTCAACTCCCAGAGTATTTAGTGCTGCGCCTAACATTACATCAGCTGAATTGCTTCTGTCCTACAGTATACATGACAGGGAACTCAATCCAGAGTCATTTTAAAGCTTGTTGAAAAAGTACCTAAGGTGCCTCTCAGGCACTGAAATAAAACCCTTAAAATACAACCAACTCTCTTCCCTTTTTGACATAGGGCTGCTTTGCTCAGCTCAGGACTCTCCACCATCTTCACGCCTACACAAAAGGACCATTCTTCCCTGACTCGTATATTAATATTGCACTCACAAACAATGTGGCTGGAAAACCCTTTCTTTCATTGAGTGAATTCATCTTGGATACCACAGGCCAAGTGCAAGCACTCTTTATACTCCACAGGGGACTCTTGTTGTGACTGACAAGTGCACATGTCAGTCACAACAATTAGATTTGCTATGTCATTTAAACAGGGCTTCCATATATGACAACCACATGTCTGTCCACCAGACAGAGGCTACCAAGTGAGCTAATGTCCCTGTTTTATTTACGTTGGCAGAGATCAGATAGTGGAGGCCACAGAGGATTGGCTGTAGTATTTCAGACCGTGCTAATGGCCCCTGGTTCCCTGTCCCTTGATCCCCCACAAAATCCATTAGTGAGGCTTGGCATGACTCCGTCCACTCAGCTCCTTACACCTGAACGAACTGTGTCTAGGTCAAAAGTGGAGAAGTGGAAGTGACCCACCTACACCTGATTGGAAACATTGATTGAATTCGAATGAAACAGATCCGGAGAAGCCGTGAAAGCGACTGAAAATGTTATTTCACGTGCGATTCCACAGGTGAAAGAGAGGCAGACAAACCAGGAAAGCACACGGATCTGTTTACTTTACTATAAGAAAACCTGAAAATCTGTGCAAGCAGACTTGGAACAATATCATAAAATGTCATAAATCCTGATCTCCCGTTGAAAACCAGCTGCTTAAACGGCACAGATGGATCATATACATCAGGTGTGAGCTTGAGTAGGCTTGTTAATAGCACAGGTTTTTTATGAAGTCCCCGTGTCAATGGGAGATTTACAATATGTGGCAAAATTTCAACCGTCTGGATACCTGGCAACAGAAGCGAGCACTTCCTGTCCAGGTGGGATCTAATCTTGTTAGGGGACTTCTTCTGCTTTATAAATACAGGACGCCAGCTCAGACAAACAATACCCAATAAACCACAAAGGAAGAGAGATGTGTTTATACAGCTTTGTTTAATGACTGCTCTATCGCTGGCAGCCTGACTTTCAACACTGCACACTGCACCTAAAATGGAATTAGGAGTCTTGATGCTAACGTGACCACAGATTGGTGAATTATCGTTTTTACTGTCTTTTCTGTGTTCACAGAGAGGAATGCTGGTCACACAAACTGAGTGAATTCATGACATTCCAGCAGGCTTATCTGGCTGCATCTGCATGGACTGGACCAGACAGCACGCTGCCTGCAGACCAGTCTGTCGCCACTCTGCATTCAACCCTCCAAATAGGGGTTTGTGTGTATCCATAAATGTTGGCGCACGCAGTTCTGCAGGGCAAGGCAGGAAGGGAATGGTGGCTTATGAGAGCACGTGTTGTATAGCTGTTGTGCATTAAAAGCATTCTGTCTCTGGTGCCTCTGTGTGTGTCTTTTCTCACCTTTCCCATCCCTGGATTTTCCTTCACTTTGGAAACAGCACGGAGCAGACATGGTGGGGCAGGGGGTGGCGAGACCTGCAGGATACCGCTGAAGTTGGTCGGGTAGATGGAGGGTTCTTGCAGGTTAAGCAGGGAAGGCAGGTTTTTCTTCCGCTTGGAGGAAAGATTCAGCTTCTGAGCTGCCCTGGAGGTGGGAAGGGGGAAAAAAAGCCTTGAAAGTAAAGCTATACTTAGAAAACTACCAAGCTGTAAAGTTAAGCAAATCTTTTTTCTTTCTCTCTCAGGTAATGTTTTCTTGAGGAGGTACCCTACCAAGAGGTTATTGATTTTAAATGTCTACCTTGACAAAAACCACACGCTAACACTTTAACATAAAGGTCAACAATCTGCTCTTAGTCTGCCAAAGTAAACAAAGTCAGGAGGTGAGTTACACTATGCCACCACTCCCAACCCTTCTCCACTCTAAAAATGCTTTCCCCTCAACTCCCAACTCATACTCCCATAACAAGAAGGATAATGTTTCAGCTCTCGACTTAAACTAAAAGTGGAATTCTCTTACACCTTTATGTTTTTATACAGAACAGCTCTCTAAGACAAATGGTCACCAGGTTCTCTGCTCAAAGGGACCAGACGCAGACTGTAAAGCCACAGGAAATACATGCACGTATTTTGATCAAACACAGCAAAAAAACTGTCGTGGATGTGACAGCTGAGGACTGTTGAAACACTTCCCTCTACCGCATACTTGTGTCCTTCTCTGCTAATCATTGCAGCTAAGCAATGATGACAGCATCATTTGGGTGGCTGTGACTCAGAAGATAGAGCAGATGATCTACTAATAAGAAGTTGTGGTTCAATCGCTGGCTGCATCCCAAAGTATCCTTGGGCAAGATACTGAGCACTGAGGTTCTCCTGATGTGTAATTGTTAGCTAGAAAAGCATTAGAAAAGACCCATATTGTTTTAGTATTTAGTATTATTACCTTATTGTTAGGGTTGTTTTTGTTGTGCATCTGCACTTTATTGTTGTCAATGTCTGCGCATGGGACAGTGTGAAACGTAATTTCAATTCCTTTGTATGGCAAGTACATTTGAAGAAATTGACAAATAAAGTTTTCTATTCTATTCTATTCTATTGAGACAAACCTACAGCATGTATGTATTTTGGAAGTTGTAAACAACCTCGATAATCAGATGTTAGTTTAGTGATATCTAGATAGTCACATGACAGTTCTGCTGATACCAAACAGAACCCAGTTCTGTAAGTGAATTGACCTTTTTCACAGTTTAAATTCCGCTGTCATTCTGGTCTCTTTTCAAAGTCGAAAAGATCTCCATAGAACAATCAGAAGGAGTCATTCTTTTTTGTGCAAACCTCTTCAACTTTATAGGCAACACCAATATCTCTGCCTGGCCTGCAGGGACCCCGGTCCAGGTGGTTCGAGTTTTTGCTTTGCCCTAGATCAGTTAACACACACCTCAGGCAGTAATTCAAGGTCAGTAAGGAAAGTAATACCCAAAGGTAATTCAAATGCACTCAAATGGGTTTCATTTAAGCAGTCAGATTTCAGAGAAGTACGGGGAAGACAAAGGGGCGGTTGTTAACATGAAGGGAAGTGTGGCACGGAGAATTAAGGAAGACCTGAAGTTGAGAATAGAATGTGAAAAATCTGCAGAGCAAGGTTTTTGAGGAGAGGTAGAATACATAGAGAACATGAAAAGGAGAAAAGAGGAAATCTGGAGTACAAAAAGGAACAGATCCATGTCCTGGTGAGTAGCATTTTTCTAAAAGGCCAGCCTGAGCTCATTAGCTGTGTTCTGGGCTCCTCTGGACAGGACTAGATGGGCTGCTGCCAAAAACAGAACCCACCTCTCGTCCCTATCTCCTTGTATCCTGGAGTGACAACCCACCCCGCTTCCTCTTCTCCACCCCCTCCCCTCTCCACTGTACACCCCCTGCAGTGACAGCCCAAGAGCACAATCAGCGAACACACTGCTTGCTGATGGAATAATTATTGCATCCAAGAAGACTACAGGAGAAGCCGCTCCCCGGGGAGCTGCCTATGTGTGATAGCATGCGAGACGGATCGTGTGACACGGAGTGAGATGGAATAGATGAATGCGAGATGGAGAGAAAGAAAGGGGAAACTATAGCAGAGTACACGTGGCGGCGCGAGTCTGCGAGTGTGTACGCGCATTTATGAGAGGCATCCGCAGCACATTCATTCAAGATAAATCTACCCTGTCCCTCTGTCTCTCTCTGCCTCTCTCCCTCTCTCACCCCTCACCTCAGTCTCTCTTCTCTTTGAGTTTAGACAGAAATCAAGCAGCACCCGCAGAGTAGCATAGAAAAAAAGCCACTCCACTTCATTTATAATTGTTTTGACCAGCGAGTAGCGTTCACAGCCCAAAGCTGCGATTGTAACCTTGAGCTTTAATTCATGCAACACAATGACAATCAGTGCACATGTTCATGAATGGAAGGTGAGGGATGATTATGCTAGGGCTTTGTTTTTTTCAACACAGTCACACGTACACAGGTAAACTGCTTGTCTCTCCCCACCTCTCCCTCCCACGTCCTCTCATTTCTCTCTCCTCTCCTTACACAACTATATGATCAGTCATTGGAAAAAAAGAGAGAGAGGCAGTGAAGAGAGGCTCAGATTTCTTTGCCCACAACAGCTTGTCCACCTGTTCACTCAATCTCAATGCTAATGAAGCTGTTTTCCTTCACAACTTTCTCTAAAATGCTCAAAGGAGACTCTATATGTATGAGGAAGTGAAGCCCGAAAACACTTGAACATACACTCATGCTTTATGAATTCTGTTGAATGTTAGAAAAGTGAGCCAAAGCTTCCCCCCCCCCCGACATGCACACATTGTGAGATACTTACAACTCTTTCCAATCCATTATCTAGTTTATGCTCATAGTCAAAAAACAGGCAACTGATAGAGTTCGACTTTGCTGTCCTTGTCCGTGTTGTCACTTTTCTCCATTATTTGCACATTTGCTACGCCGGCACACTCAGCAATTACACAGCGAGGTGGGGTTGCTTGCTACTCAAGGCACAGAGGTCCTTTTCGCTACGATCATCAACGTTCCACTTAATTTCACAGAGGCTTGTGAGAAGCTCGGGGGGCAGAGGGAGAGCGACGAGTGGGAGGCGTGGGCGTCATAGTAACTGAATGGAACAAGCGGCAGGTGGGGCTGGGTGGAGGTGGGCAGGCAGGATGAGTGCCCTTCAGGAAAACCAGTAGGTGCGCAGTGAAGGTGTAATCCAGAGAGTTTCTTAAGAGAAGGTGAGGACGAGGTTAGGATGAGGATGTGCACCTCCTGTGTTCATGCACTACGAAAGCATCTCTAACTCCTTGCGTGTCTCCTTCACCTGCAAAAGTTCAGACGCAGTTCAGAAACCGCAGAAACTTGGCTTGTCCTCAGTTTTACTTTTTCTTTGCATCCAATTCTTCAGTCATCCCATAGGCTGCTTTTTTCCCCTCATCCAGTTAATCCACCGTACTTGTCTGCTGTGAGTGGTTACAGATCCTTATGCCTCGGTCCTTCCCAGACGCTCTACTGCTTACAGGCAGAAGGCAGGGAAAATAATCAGCGCTCCTGGCTGGGCTGCAAGATTTCCTTGAGTAGCTGAGAATGAGAAGAATTCCTGCTCCTGTTCCACCTCTTAGTCCTTCTCCTGCAATCGGAGAAATTCTGGCAGCTGTCCTGCCGTGTCTCTCTCTATTTCTCTTTCCCTGGCTCTCTCTCTCACACACACACATCCACACACACACATGCATTCCCTCCTCTCTCCCTGCCTCCCACCTCTCCCTCTCTCTCTCCCTTTCTTTCCTCAGCCCAGCCCCTTTTCCCTCCGACTGCCAGACGAGGTGTCAGCGCTCGATTGCTGGCTGCTTGCGGCGCAATTTGCGAGTGCTCTCTTTCTCTCTCTCTCTTTCTCTACCCACACACACACACACACTCACTGTCTCATTCAGCCTTCTGCACAAACACACATGCATGCACCCCACCACACGTCACATGAATAGTTAATGCATGCAGGAGCCCTCTCTTCTTTTAGGGTCCCACACTTCAAACAGATTTGGTTAGTATGCCTACAGTGTATGCATCCATGAGCCCGAGAGTACATGTGTGTTCCTGTGTTTTTGGGGTAGCATGTGTACACTACATATTTGTATTATTTTATTTATTTTTTGTCGTTGCTAACAGATGTAATTAGCCGGAAGAATGAGAGCGGTATTAATCATAAGGAGCGAGACAGGATAAGGAAGGATGTACTTAAGAGGAGAAAAATGGATTTCTTCAATGAATGATGCTCTGACTAAACTGGAAAGCTGAGGGAGATTTAAAAAACAAAAAACAAAAAAAGAGGACAGACAATGAACAAATGACTTCTTAGAAAGGCAGATTTATGCTGGCCACTAAGAGAGAATGCAGTCAGTCAATGGTCAAGGGTAAAAAGGGGAATGAAAGCATGTGAGTGGGTGAGCGCCGGGGTGAGAGTACCCTGTATTCCCTGGGCTGCCAATTTACCAGTAAGCCCTCTCAGCCCCCCCAACCAGCCAGTCTTGTTTGAAAGGCTGCTACTTTGGCTGCAGAGTGCCTACTACAACATATCGGCAAACAGAGTGGGTGTGAGACTTGCCAGATGAAAGTACATGCAGCACAAAGCTCTATCGGCTCCTCTCCTTCTGACACAGTGCCCCTTATATGAACTCTGCTGGATTAAATTTGAAGGCAAACAATAAAACCAACACCACCTACATTTTTCGTACAGTAATAAAGCTGTTTGATATATCACATAACCTTTTCCTTCTTCCCTTTCTGCCCTTCCATAGCATGGTTACCTTTGCTTTTCTGCAGTGTTTGCTTTTCTGAGGTGGGCTTATTTTAAAGTGCTAGGACTGTCTCCTAACAGAGTTCTACATGCTTCACCACCATCGAATCCCTTTGAGCAATGATTGGCAACAGATGATGAGTAAAAGACAATACTAATGTCGGCATTGGTCACTCTGACAGTGCAACCGGTAATTATTCTCATCCCTACTGCTGCTACCACCAGTGTGCTTTTCACTGTTATACATCAAACTGACATAAAAATAGGGGACAGCCACAGTTGGAACTATCCTGATAGTCTTTCAGCTCCATCACTGTCTTCTTATGAACAGACCTTAGGGACAGATAATCAGAGTAATATATATAAATGAGCTGAAGCAAGACAGATGTAAAATCAAGAACCCTTTAAATGAAAAGGTCTCCCGGTGCCTTTGTTCGAGAAAGGACATGCAGATTTCATCCTTTACCTAAGGAGGGAGTGAGAGCGAGGGAGGAGCGGAGGTGGTCAATGGTGGCACGACAGAGAAAGAATGGTTAGGCTGTATTTTCTGACTAGATTCAAAGCTTCACTGTAGCCTGTCAATAATGTTCCCAGCCTTTTTTCTTTACTTTGTCAAATTAACAAGAGAAATTCCTCTGACCCAGAGAGACATTAGTTGGTGCGCCCATTAGCTTGTTTGTACAAATTTGTCTCTGTTCTGCACACCAGCTATACAGCTCTTTAGGTACCTCTTTTCTGTGGTTAATTACCATGTTGGCCGCATTTACTATCCTTGACACTTCCTTTCTGTGAATCTCCTTTTTTCCCCCTCTGCAGACAAGATAAGGCTGCTCTGGCCATTCATGCGCGGATCAGATCACTCAGTCTGATATGAGACTGCTTTACCCGCGCCACCCCACCCACAGCGAGTCTCCCACTGCTGCTGATTAGCAGGCTGGCATAGCTCTTCACGAATGGGAGATGGGAGTACTGGGGCTACAGCCAGCTTCAACACCATGCAGTGATAATGACTACGGCACAATGAGCTCACTCGCTCACTGGTTGCTAGAGAATTTACCCCATACCAGTGACGGCATTCGTGAGACTTTCTCTTTAGTTGAAGCCGGTATAGCCATGTTGCTGTTGTATATACTGAGTATTTTGCCCTCACCATAAATGCCAAATCAGCAGATGGTCATGATTGACTGGGCTGGATGTCTGTTGATCTATATCAGAGCAGGTACTGTGTTTTTGAGTCAAAAGATAATCATTAGGAAACCTCCCCAGAGCTAAAATCAGTACAGGCTGTCTTATTGATGGGCTGCCCTTGACATGATCAAACAGCTCTCTGCCCCAAAGGTGTGGGGGTATAACATAAATCTACTGTCTGTAGGAGAAATACAGACTTAGTTCTGTTAAAGCAAGAGCACCAGACCGAAGTTTTGTGTGCAGGCAGACATCGCTGTGTGGTTTTCTCTTTGCCAAATTTTAGGTAGGATTAACGCAAATCTGCATCTCTGCACTGGCCTCGCGGTCCCAGGTCACCCACAGCCTGACCCAGCCTTCGTTAAACTTTGGCAGTGATTAAGTGACCATGACATCAGCCTGTGAACACACACACATGCATACACACACATTCATACGGTGTGCAGACGAGAGGAGGTGATGTCATCCTCTGCCAACCAGCGCTGGCAGCGAGAATGCCCACCCAGACAAGATTTACTAACAAGGTCAGGATGCCGATCATTAAATGAGACAAATGCTTCCATGCCATAAAAGCTTCCTGAGAGTTCATCCGTTGTAGCTGTATTTCAGAGGATTAGAAAAGACCCTTTGACTGCCCTGTGAAGCTGTAAGTGTCACCATCTTTCAGATGTGGAGTATAAACATACGCATTAACCTAACACTAAAAGCTCGGGTGGTCATATAAGGTAGGTTCTTAAACTAACCAGAGAAATGGTCAATGGACTTTATTTATATACCTCTAGCCTTGCTGAATACTTAAAGCATTACAAGCATCATTCATACATATAGCACTTGTGCTTTACATAAATATGTAACTAAGGGACCATTTTGGGGAATCAGTATCTTGTGCAAAGACACACCAAAGGACGCGGGCGGAAAAGCCAATAAATGAAGCACAAGCCTCTGTTTAGTGGATAACCTGCTCCACTCCCTGAGTCACAGCTGCCCCACAGAGACATGGTTGGGTTACCTGAGACGCAGCACTGAACATATGGGGAGAACGCTTTAGAGCTGGCTGTTGAATAGATGACAGAGCCTCCTGTGTGGCACAGACGTTTAGTCTGATAATGAGCCCGTTTTCTTTCTAAAGTCTCCCTGCAATTAAAAGACCTCTGGTATAAACATTCATTTAGTTTTTCTCACTTCCTCCCTCTTATCCAAAATCACTCAAAACAACTGCCTGAGGCTACAGCAGCATGGACACTGAAATTAATGGCAAATATGGTTTTAAAAAAATGTAACTGTAGCACAAAAATATGCTATTTTATTTTACAGACGCTGCTAAAAAAAAGGAAAAAAAAGCTCCCACCTGGAGCTACGGGAACAGACATTCTCCTCTGTTCAGCATGGTTATCTTATCGTTCAGATTCAGATTCAGATGAGCATCTTTCCAAACCAAGATCTTTCCAGTAGTTTTGAAAAATGTGTTTCCTCACTCCTTTGGCAGCCCCAGGTACATTAAAATGGAAGAGAGAACTATCAGGCTTATCAGGCTGTCAGTTAAATCTTATCAATCCAAAGCTCTGAAGCTTTCAACTGACTGCGAGGCTGCTTTCTCCTGCTTGGCTGTTTTAATAGTATACTGAAGGTAGAGCTCCTCTGTGCTGTATTGGCTTACACAGCAGCAGTTTGCTGGAAGTGGCCAAACACCTCCAGGCTAAGATTTATAGACTTTCTATAAATCCTCAGAAATAGATAAACGAATCCCAGCAAAACCAGACAGCAATGAATGCAATGTCCAGTTAGCTGAGTGATACCCTGCACGGCACACTCCAAACCTATCGGACCGACGCTTTTCAGGAAAGCTCTTTGTTCCAACAAGGTGTTCAACAAGCCTTTTGTTCCTGCTTAGCGTCTGGCCTTGGACACAGAATATCAGATGGATCATTATTTGTGCGCTGACTGCTGACGGCCCAAGGCTGAGCATCTTCACTGCACCAATCTGCAGCCAATTAAGTAAGGCCAAAAGCATTCATGTAACATCTGTGGATACAATGCGTCATCACAGAAAAGAAAGGATTCCGCACAAAAACTGATGTCGCCTTTTTGCAATTGACTTGTCGCATTTGTATCAAAATGTGGATTCAGGGAGGTTTCCTGTCAGAAGAAGAAAAAGAAGTGCAGCTTTCCGTAAATAAAATCCCAAATTCTTCCCGGAGGTTGTAAACCTGTTTTGTTGCAATCTCCTTAGAACTCTTTTCAACCGGTCTGTGGACTGAGCTGGAAAACAAGGGATTAGGGTATCCTCTGGAGAATTGCTTGAATAACAGGGGATCATTTGGAAAACGGGGGAAGAAAAGGATTCTGAGTGGTAAATGGAGGGAAAAGCACTGTAGAGGTGAGGAAGGCGTTAAAAAATGAATTGGGGGGATAGTAAGTAAGAGAAAGCTGCAGAGGAAGCGTAAGGAAGGAAGAAAGAAAGACGGAGAGCGAGGGAGGGAGCAGCAGGCTGTAGAGCCAAGTCCTCTCTTCGATCAGTGGGCCTGGCTCTGTGCCAGTGAAGCGCTGTCCATGAGGAAGTAAATCATTTTCTGCCTGAGAAAGAAACAGGGGAAAAAATGATTGGTGGGGGTATGCCACAGCCATCTTGGAATTACTTTATTCCCAAAGATGGGAATTCCCAGTCGGCCAAAAATAAATGGAACAGTTGGCCCAGAAAGTGAAAAAACTCATCAATATTCAAGAAAACCTGGTTTGGTGATTCAGTACATGAGGGTAAACAACACAAATTTAAGAAGTGGCTTGTATCAGCGCAGACATAAAAAGAACTTCTTTTTACTCTGATTTTGTTGAGAAAAATCAAAGAAACTATGTAAGGCTGATTTGTCTCCTGTGCTTTTGGATGTCAGATCAAGAAGAACTGGCTCATGCCAGTAGACCCTCACTATCCCACTGCGGTACAGAGAAGGCGCTCTGTGCCATTGCCAATAAGGTTAAAGAGAGGTGGGAATATTTTTGGCAGACAAACACACAGGGTTTTTGTGTTTAACACGCTGAATATTAAGTATTGTGTCTCCAGACACCCTGCACAGTCACACACCCACTAATTCACCTCAACCCCGGAGTGAAAGGCCGCAAAACTCTGTTGCCAAGCTAGGGTCTTAAGGAAGGCTTAAGATGAGCAAAGGAAGGAAAATGGTAGGGTAGTGTTGCATTTACTTTCACTTTATTGTTCCTTGTAACATTGAGGATCAAGTCTTGCAAATATGGCCTTAACTAGCTTGAACACTGGGCCATGACGAGGTGAAGAAAGCACAGGCTTTAGCTCTGCAGGACATGTTTGTTAGTCATTTGGATAAATGGGCCAATTAAACTCCTTTGTGGAAATAACTGGAAATTACTGCATTGAAATTCAAAGGTCATCCAACAAAAATCTCTAACAATTGACTCTAAATTGTTTACAAGAGGTTTCCAAAAATGCAGCGTCAGTAAAATGCTCCGCTAATGTGTCAAAACTGGTTCATGCAGCAAAAGTAAAAGTCTTTGGAAGAACATTCACTTTTCAGCTGATGGGTGACAGATGATAATGAAGACATGTTCATCCCTGCTCCGCCGACTGCAGTCTCCCCACCTCTGGCACTGCTGACAAAGATTAACAGCTGCTTTCATCTCTTCCAGAGCATTTTCTCTCTGCTCCTCAGACAGCGCTCCAGGTATTTTGCTATGCTCCTCTCCCAGGCTGCAGAGAATCTGGAATAACTCCACATTTTCACATGTTGAACTGCGATTCACCCGTCATCCCACCCACGTCTTGCCTTCAAAACATCAGGTAGGCTGTTGCACTCAGGGCACACAAACACAACTTTTGGAACACACATGAAGTTATCACTGACTGAGTGACGTTTCCTGTCTCGGAAATCGCTTCGGTGCTTTTTTAGAAGCAGGATATTTGATAGACAAGCAACAAATGAGGCCTGTTATCAGACAATTACGAGACAATTCCTCAATCAAATATTATGCCCCTGTAGCGTAATGCTGTCAGAGGGGAAACTAACGTGAGAGCGTGATAACTTTGGGAGAGACGGGCAACGGGGAAAAAATTCTTCTGGATCACTTCTCCACTTCATTAATCATTTGCTGCCAGAGTAAGACACCTAGCTATTATTTATTTGCACTTTCCCACACAGAGGCTATCACAACAAACAGGCCCACGGGCTGATGAGAACATTTGGGAGTGATTAATCAGTGGGCGGCCTGGCGAGACAGAAAGCAGGGGGAGGGGAGGTCTTACATGTGTTTCCTAATCTTTCATCTATATTCTGGTCAACTGGTAACCCAACTAAAACCAGAAAAGGTCCAAATCAGGTGAAATGGGCAGTACTGTCATGAAAGACCACGTAAATCAAATGAAAAGTGGAGACCAATCTGAAAATAAAAGCAGGGAAAGCAAAGAAACCGCGTGGCTGAGAAAAGCCACCAAAATGCCAGCGACTGCAGCCACATTATTCAAATTAAGCAGTTTATCCTGTATCACATACTGATAAACTGAGTCACCGAAACACACACAGCTACACTTGCTGGTTCTCATAGAGCGTATGGGGAAAAGGGGATTTTAGCACACCACAGCTGGCTCTCATGCGCTGGGTCGTGAACCGATTATAGGCTATAATCCTTTCCATTCAAGACGACGTGCATGTAGAAAACAGTGACAGGAACACAGGGGAGATCAACCGTCCTCGCAGCGTTTAATTTGATACGGTGGTTTTGCACGTCCAAGCCGCTCGCTTGTCTCATACATAAGTGGACATGAAAAGGTGGGGCACAATATCCTTTACAATTACTCTTAATCTTCATAATTCTCCACTAAGAAGTAGACTGTGGAGCAAATAAAACATGGGCGATGTACTAGAAGGACCATTAGGCATCCATCCTGTTTTAATGTAGCTTATTTTGCATTAACTGCTGCAGACTATAGTGAAGCCAGAAGTTAATACTGAAAATGTCCTGATAATAAACTGTCAGCAATATTTTTTATGTTTAATTTTTCTTACAAGCCCCGTTGTTACTTGTTTTAAATTCCCCACAGCTACCATCAACCCATGTGAACCCTTTCAACCTCCTGGAGCCAAGCTACATATAGATGGAGATTAAAATAAAAAAGACAGTGTTATCGGAATGAAAT
This sequence comes from Pundamilia nyererei, assembly GCF_000239375.1. Taxonomy (NCBI): domain Eukaryota; kingdom Metazoa; phylum Chordata; class Actinopteri; order Cichliformes; family Cichlidae; genus Pundamilia; species Pundamilia nyererei. The sequence goes on from NW_005187411.1 coordinate 6,467,258, forward strand.
GATTCAGCTACTAGGGCTGTGGGTAATGAGGGAAACCTGTCCTAACAATGCCCTTATCCTCAGTGGTAATCCGAGCTACATCCAGGGAAAGCTAGCGCCTCACAATTGACTTATCGAAGGACGGCGGGTGCAAGGTGGTGCTGTGCATATAATATTTATGTGTTTCACAACAAAATAAAGCTCTAGCACATGGGGAAGTCAACCTACAACCAGTGTTTAGGCAGATATTAGATATTCATGTTGAATAGAAGTCTGTGGCGTGGCTGAGCATTGTGATGCCTGAGAAACCCCACTAGGAGCCTTCCTTGTTTCCTTGGATTCTGAGGCAAAAAAAGGCACTTGTGGGAGCTCATGAGGCCACGGGCGTCACTCTACAACTGCACACAATAGGTCATAAAATTCCTCAACATATATTCCCTGCCACCAGCTATTGCAGTTTACTCTTTCTCATTCCTCCATACTCTCACACAGTGTCTCACACCCACAATGTTAAAGAGAAAGTGGTTGTAATGACAGAGATAACAGACTCCATTTGCATGACACTTTTCACTGAGGTGCACTAAAGAGGTTTAGATGGCATCCCTCAGCCCCTACAGGCACGATGCATAATATCCATTCAACAGGCTGAGGGTGAGAGAATTTAGTCTAACGCGATAACTAAACGCTAATGCGCTGATCACGGAGCCCAGTGGGCAGTTATCAGAAACATGCCGTTAAATGGGGAATGCTGGACGTGGGCAGGCAAACAGAGACGGAAATGGATTGATGCTGGGAGCGTGACCTCACCCTGCCCACGTGAAGCAATCGCACACAATTAAACCTTATTTATTGTCTCTGTCATCATCCTGAGTGACAAAAGAAGCCCAGTGTTAAGTGAGAAGCCTGCAGGACAGAGGTCTATGCTCCACATTTATTCATGTATGTTATCAATCTGTCAGGCGAGGATGGCAGCGCTTTCCCCTCTCCCCCAGGGCTTAGGACACGTGGACCCAGGGTGAGCACACACAGTCAGCACTTCAGCTCTTTGTTTGTCACCCCCCTCCCACTTTAACTGCCCCCCTGCAGGCTATGTGAGTGGGCCAGACAGACTTCCTGACTCAGGGATTTATTTGGCGTATTGGGGAGGGAAAAGGCATCAGGCTACCACGAAGGCAGGGACAAACCCTTTGCTTTTCTTTCAGTGGAGCTGTTTGCCATTTATAATGACAGGCACAAGTGACTCTGTGTTGCCCACCACACCACAGCACATCAGTCTGCTGCTGCAGGGGGCACAGCACTATCACACCATGTTATCATATCCCAGGGAAGACACAGATGCCCAGAGAGTGAGAGGGAATCTGCAAATGCAAATCAGTACTTCTATTCATTTCTAATATCCACCGAGGCTGAACACGGTTTTCTCTATGTCAGAGACAAATTTTCTGTTACCTGAGAACGATGGAGGATTATGAGTCAGAGTGGAGCGGCATTTTGCTTTTTGCGGGTGGATGAGAAGGTGGATGTGGGTAGTGAGATGTATCTACTCGACACAGATGCCCGAGGCTCCGAGGCCAGGCAGGATCTCCATCAACACCTCAGCCTTGACGGTGCCCGACAGGCCTTGGTTCACAGGTTCACACCTGGGTTTATCTACTGAGCCCCAGCCCTTTTGTGGCCTCAGCTGCCACTGGGTCCGCCGCTGCACAGAGGCAGCCATTAGTCCCATCAGCCAGATTATGGCAGGAAAATACCAGCTGGTGTTTTATCCAACAGTAAACAAAGACAAATACCAGAGAGCAGCTCAACCATCCCAGCTACCACCCACTCAATACTTCTGATGAGCCATTCGCTGCCCTGGGCATGTGTTGCTCAGATTCAACAGATTGATATGAATCAATTCTCATTTGTCAGACTCCGGAGACAGAGGTAGTATTAACATTTCAGCTCCACTGTGGCTACTTTCTCAAAATGGAGCCAAGGTTTCTACAGTATGTTACACATGCTATACATTCCACTCACACTCCTGCTCTCGTGGTGGAATCCATCTCGCTCTGGCTTGACAACAAAACCATTAGCCTCTCACCTCCAGGGATCAGACAGTCCAACTCCAACTGCACAAAACTGCACATTCCACAGAGCGGAAAAGAGCGTGTGCCACACAAAGAAAGATAAATTGAGAGGGAGAGCGAGAGAAAGAGAGAGAAAGGGGTGAGAGGGGAGGGGAAGAGAGAAAGAAAACAGGGCACCTCTCGCACACAAACACACACGAATATCAAATATCCAAGTGCGCTCAATGATGTCTGTGCACAAAATAGCTTACTTCACTCTCATGGTAGTGAATCCAATATTCTTCTCCACAGGTACAGGTCTCCTGCTCTTAGTGCTGTCAGAAAGGAGCATCAGCCCGAGCACGCCGTCTGAATGACAACACTTATAAGGAGCTGCTACTGCCCCACTCTTTATCCTCCCTGCCATGTGGGCCAGATCAGCTGTGCTCGGTGCACCCCTCTGGTTCACATAATCTATCCTGCCTATTTGTCATTCACTGAGATCCCTGCTGTCGATCACAGCACAGCCAACCAAAGCCAGCAGTGAGCTGCTTTGTCTGCTCTGAGCCTCTCTATGGACGCCATACAACTGCATCACTGTCTCCTTTACAAGCAAAACGAATAGGCCGGCTCAGTTTCTCGCACAAACTCCAGAATAAACATAACTGGACACTGGCCTTCAGCAAGTCACCTGTTATTCAGAGCAAGAACAGCTACTTGTCATCCTGCTGCGCTTCCACTGTGCAGCATGTAGGACTCATTACTGAAGAGATGCTCTTCTTCTGACTAAATTATAGTCCAGTGGAGTAGAGAGGGCTGTTTCAACTTCCTGATTTCCAATCTTCACTTTTGAAAGAAAAATCAGTTACATTTTATTCCCACAAGCTAATGACTTGTTTCTATGGTTACTCAGAGCAGCCAGGGGATGAAGGGCAGAGTGAGCGTTCCTGACACAAAGGCACAGTCTTGTGTGTGTGTGCAGGAGAGCCGAGGCTAAATGGCCCTGCTGCCACAATTACAGGAGGATCCCTTCTGCACAATCACAGTCATTAGTGCACAAACACTCACCTGGGCAGCAGCTATAGGCACCGGTGGATGACCATGAAACCATTTCCTCCTTCGCATTCCAGCAAACAGCTGTCCGCCCAGCCCCTGCAAATCCCAACCTTTCAGCCTGCGTGCCACCGACTGTCGTGTCTCTGAGGTCCTCTATACTGCTCTATTCATTATCTCCTTGCATCTTAAGAGTGACTTCATTGTCCATCTCTGGGGTATGATAAGAGACGGTAGATGGACAAACTTAAACAGGGGCCCAACAACGTAAGATAACACTATCTCATACTGCTACACACAAAATTTGCCAGCTGATCAAAGTTGGCTGCAAACTGAGCAAGCATCCCCTCTCATCTCATGGGCCTGGTGTGTAATAAACACACTGCCACAATCAGCAGATGTTAATGGAAGAGAAAGATGGGGAGAAGGTTGTGCGAGGCAGCAGTTAGCCGCACCGTCTAGCCCCTGCTGTGAGCGTCGCCTGGTTTCATTACACAGCGGTGTGTCAATACACTAATCATATGCTCTGTCACAAGACAATCAGTGGTTAACGTGGTAGTCAGCTGAACACATGGCTCTAAATTCATTACCCCAAGTAACACACTGACGTAGCCAAACACACATAATGATATGCACACACACACACACCATCCAGTCAGAGTTTGACCCCTGACTCTTCCTGTCTCTCTGCAACTGTAAAGTCAGTCTAATTGCAAACTGGTCGTTACTGGCCCTGGGGTCATCTTTTGGTTTCAAGCTATTTCCTAAGATTACGAGAAACAGGAAGTGGGACAAAAGAACTGTTTTTGAGCTGGAATTTCACATAAGCCTGAAAGAAGCATTCATTAGATGATCAAAGACTTTTCCTATTTTCTGCAAGTGGAAGAAAAAGAAGCATCAAGATAATATAAATGGCTGATGGACTTGGAATGGGAAGATTCAGAGAATAAAAGCTACACTTGGATTTTTTTTTTTTGACTTGCATTTGTCTACATAGCCTGGAAGGCATCTCTGTAATGCTGTTAATCAAATAAATTCATGTGAACAAATGAGTCATTTGGTCTCTTAAATTAATAGTAGTAGCTTCTTTTCCATAATCATCTGGTCTATCAAATAAATGATCTGTCCACAAGTTACATTAAATACTTAAATAAGTCTTAGGGATGTGGCGAGAAGAGACTGAATTTAACATTTAAAATCCCAAAATATACTAGAAATCTGAGGCAAAGCTGCTCTTAGAACAATCTAACCATAAAAATATCAAAGTTTACTTGTTGTAAAGTTGACACTATTAGAATAAATTAAAATAATAAAACATTGAAGACACAATTAGTCAATTCACAGGCACAAATAATTCATCTAAGGAGATGCAAATGCTGTGTTGTTATCAAACCAGTGTTTTTACCTGACATATTTAAACTAAATGCTTCTTTAACTAGTTGAATGGTTGACTTATTTTTCCGCTGCAAAATTAAACATTGTTAATCGCTTTTCTTTTCCTCTCACCAACAGCCTAGCGAGAACACCTAGACTCCGGCTAATTGCATTCTAATTAAAATTTCATCTGTGAATGGAATAGTGTTAGTGAATGTCAGACAAGTGTCCAAGGAGCTGTTTCCACGCCACTGGGATAAGAAAAAACTGCTGTTTGGTTATTCTGGTCTTACACCCTGGGCTCGAAGGATTTGCACGTGCATCTCACTAATTGTATCTACGGAGAACAAAAAAAGAATACTAATCAGATCTGAGTTTTCAATCATGTCTAAAACATGAGGGATGCTAATTTCATCTGCTTTTTTTTTGCAGCTACAGCACTATCAGAGCAAATGGAAAATATTGTTGAATGACTCAATTTGTTTTGACTGTTTTACGTTTCAGACAACAATGATGTTTTTAAAAAATGAGCAACAACGATTTCACCATGATGTTGATGATGATCCCTGTTGCAGGGATAACAGCTGCAGAAGGTCAGGAAGTGGGTGTGCTTCAAATGGAGAACAGTGGATCTCCTCCACCCTATTTTTTTCTATCTGCAGAACCCAATGCTGTTTGAGGTTGGCCTATCATTATCGTATTTCTGCGAGCCAAGTCAAACAAAACATTCTTGGCAGCAAATTATCTTTTGGATAAAATAAAAGGTGGTGGTGGAGCGCACTCTCGACACCCCGTGTGCTCCACCAGGCCCTGTTGCAGGGAAAAGAACAAGTCCACCTTCCTCTTTTTTCCTGTCCACACTGAATGGCTAGATGCAGCTCTTTATGCTTATCTTTTTCTTTTAGCTCAAGTCCAAAGAAAACATGAGCGTTAATAAATCAATGTCAGGAATTTAACCTGTCTAGCAGAAGGTCATGCCTCACTGTTGTTTAAACCTCGTGCTCCTGCAACAGGAAGCAAGATACACAGGAAGTTACATATTAGGTGGAGGATTTGGAACATCCCCTTAGTCAAAGGAAAGACCTCATGGTCCCACTGATATACTTGGACCCTGTAAAAGCTGGCAACACAAACTCCATTTGGGATGCTTGAAGAAAAGCTAAGCCACATACTGATCCCCCATGGGCTTCCTGTCACACTCCACAAGCCCCTTCACCGGTTTTCTCTGTCTCCTGTGGTGCAGAGCGTCAATGGTCCTATGCATCATTCTTAGCCAGCTTCCCTTTCAGAAACGCTCATTACAACACAGCACTTTTTGGAGAGATGAGGCAGGGAATGTATGCACTGGCCTGCCAGGGAATCTGTCATTGACAATATTTCCCCAACCATGCACCCGCACAGAGAGGGTGAAGTCTTCTCCAGGGCAACGACAATACCAAAGCCAAGCAATGCTTTAAAAACAGGCTTCTTCAGCCTTGGATACACAGGGACCAAAATGCTTTTACAAAAAATGCATCCTGCGCTACACCTGTGGGAGCATCCAGTAAGTCTATGGCTGGAAAATTGCAAGATCCGTTTAAATTGGCGAGGCAAAACAAAGAAAAAAATAACTAAACATAAAATACCTCAGGACAATAGCTAGCTTTAACCTAAACCCCTTTCGTGAGACACTCCTTCCTCATATCGAATTATGCAATTCTGTTTTCTATTCATGGGCACTGGTGCCTGCAACTAAAAGGTTCATTTAGTTCCATGATGTGTATCCCAAGGCATGCTATAATTCAAGCATGGCAAGAACAACATCTCCAGTGAATAAGTGCCCCACATGGAGGTTAAAACCATGAGACCACGCGAGTCTGTGCATATCTCCTCTTCAACTCACTGAAGACTGAATGCATGCGGGTGTGTATGCAAACACATTTCAATTAACCATGCAGTGACTTGACAGCATGGGGGAGGTGCTTACCTAATGAAGAAGGAGGCTGCTGCAGATGAGGAAGGAGACGCGGTGGTTGATGTACTGGTAACGGGCGCTGGGAGTCCCGCTTGACTGGAGCTCCTCAGTCTGCAGGGCGTCAGGGTGCTGCCGCTGGTGCTGGTCATGGTGGTGACAGGGGCCTCCAAGGCTGTGACATCCCTGTCTGAATTTCCCATCAACCCATGGGCCTGTGTACACACAGATACAGAGATAAGACCACAACCGCCACTTAATGGTTTTACCACTCCAGCTCACCTTCCTTCCACTTTATTTGCTCCCCCTCTGCCACAGATGGATGGGCAGCTGCTGCAGCCAGTACCAGTTAGTGGGAGTCAGCAATATCCAAAGATAGCTCCCCACAGAACAGCAAGGATGCGGGACCATTCATTGATTCTGGCAACACTTACAAGGTTCCTCTGGCTGCAGCCTACTGTAATTAAGTGGTAACCCACATTTAATTAGTAATTAAATCACTAGCGATTTACCTCACTTTGCTCCTGATTATATCTATACCTGCAAGTTTAGCACTTTACTCCTCAGGAATGAAGAACGTTTCATCCTGCAGACTCAGTAAAGCTATCTCAGAGAGTTTCACAGGGAGTAACAACAGGTGGTCTACAGGTGGCATTTGTTCCATAGCTTAAATGTTTATGAGGCATGTGAGCTGTGCTTAAATGGCACACCTTACCCTGGAAACGAAAAGGACAAAACTGAGACATGCCGCATCTCTTTCAACCCTTCGGCTTTGACAACTCATGCCAAATCTATGAATGAACTCCTTTAAGGATAGACCTGTGTGTCTTCATATTTTTTTTAATTATTTTCTGCAGCAAGACATTCTGCATTAGAACCAGTTCCACAAGTTTAAGTTGTGTCTGCAGCGTAATAAATTAACAATAGATTGAAGAAGTTTTGACGAGATTTTTGTGAAAACTGTTGCAACATAAAGCTGTGAAAAATAACATTAACTATATCTAATGGCACTGCCATTGGTTTATTGTGTATGAAAAAGGCTTCACGCAGAGTTTGAGATGCATCATGTAACAAAAATTAAATACATGCACTATTACCTTTTAGCTCTCAGAACTCAGGTTTTAAGTTCATTTTTAAAGTTGAGGGGAATACTGCAGGATTTTTGGAAAGCTGGACCACAGAAAGGGTGAGCAAGAGCTCCGGAGCCTTCAGTGATCCACTTATTTTGGTTACACCAAGCCATGGCGTGCAGAGAGCTAATTATGCAAGTCAAAAGCTGACTCTGAGACGACACTGGAGCTGGAGTCACCATGCAGACAAAAGGTTAATCCCCACTGAAGCCTCACGTTTATCCTAGCTGACGAGAACCCATTCTCTGAGGTTTTAGCATCAGAAATTAAAGAAAGGCTGAAGCTATTCAAAAAAACATTTATAAAACTGACACACGACACTTTGTAATCAGCACTGACCTTGAATTCAGCCAACATTGGGGTTTGCTCTAGACTCATGTTTGGCAACAAAAATAACACCCCTTACAATCTTTTTTATAAAGTGTGTGGCCTTCCACCATTTGCCATTTGTCTACACACACTGACAGCTGCACTATTTATATGCCAAGCCTGACATGAGAATGCCATACATCAGGATGTGAGGACATAGTTACATTCATATATGACAGGCTTGGTTCTTGCTTGGACTCCTGCTACTGTTAGCTTTACACGCAGCTTTACAGCACATTGTACACGCAGTACAATGTGCTGCTATATTAAAGCAGGGCTGCATTATCTTTTCCTGGAAACGCTCCACTGACCATTTGTCAAACAGTAGCCTTGTGGTGTTTGGTCTTCATGAATTCCCACTTTCCCTTTTCTTCCTTTTGAGCTTGTTATCAGATCTTAGAGTCATAGCCTTGCTTTAAAGGTCTACTTTTGCTCTCTTGGGGCTTCATCATAGAAGCTAAGTCAGATATCAAGCTGCGCGTTCCAAAGTTTTGACTTTAAAAGCATGAAAAACCAGGCAGCACACTGAAAGCAAACCACAGTAGTAGGCCGCGCACTATGCTGGTGTTAGCTTGGTGCATACGAGCGAAGCAGACCTGCTGCACTTTGTCATGTATGACTAGGGCACTTCACGCACAGCCATACAGGAAGCAGATGTGTACAGCCTATCAAATCTGTCACTGACTGAGTAGGTGCAGTGCCGGTTTAAAAATCAAGTAGCAGACAGTTTCAGGAGCACACAAGACAGCTGGTCACAGGTGGGGTTTCAGCGTGTCCTTGAAATGGACATGTACATTCATACACACACACTCAAGCTTAGCACAGTGCCTTTCAAATAGTATTCCCCTCAGTATTAAAACTGAGGACTTAAGCTCCACAGCCAAGCTGCTCTCTGTAGCCTTGGACCTGCACTTTCCCTGATTCTGGCTGAAAAGTACAATCTATCCCCTGGTCAAGTAATTAGGCTGTGTCACTGGAGCCATGTGTGTTCAGCCGTTTGCACCCAAAGTCAGTAATGAGCTGGCCTTACACCCTTTAACCCCTAGCCCTCCCTGATCCTTTTGCCTTGGAAAGAAAAGGAAGAAAAAGGAGGGGGGGAAACGAGACAAAGCAAGTAACCATAATTGAAAAAAGTGAATCACATGAGTGAAAAGGGTTTGGGAGAATGCTTCCTATGAAATGTGAAGTGAGCAGAGTAGGACAGCTCTTTTTCCACCCTAGACTACCAGGACTCCTCTGTGACCTTTGATCCCAGGAGTCAACAGACGGTTACTGCTGAGGCGAAATAGGCCTTGCATTAATCTGGCTTTCGTGCCTGGCTGGCTTCTGTAACCACCAGAAACCAACTGAAGCGAAAGCTGAGTTCCTACCATGTAGGACTAACATACCTTCTCATTTAGTGCCGGTATAATTAAAAGTTCTCTAGTGTCTTTCAGAAAATATAGTGTAACAGCACAGCATTCAAATTCTTTCCTAATCTGTGAAGAGTGGGGATTTCCTTCCCCTTCATTTCTGCATCATTTTCTTCTCTTGTCATTCTCTCATTCTGTGGCGCATTGCCATCAGAGCCCAGCTGCACCGAAGCAGCCGAAGCCAAGATCATCTGCTGGGCTTCAAATTGGTGGCAATGGAGCACACCGTGGCAGCAGGAAACCACCGGGCCAACAACGGAAACCCTCATGAGTCAAGAACACTTGGTTTTTGCAGATTAGTGTACATGTGGTTGTGGATTTAAATGAGCAAAGGGAAGAAATGCAGATTTGGATCAATCAATTTTTGCTGTTAGCAGCAGCAGCATCACACTCCTAGTAATGTGATTTCACGGATTACCTTAACTACTTAAAGATCTTTATTCAAACTGCCAATAACAGCAGGGATTACATGAGCAACTGTGAAGCTGGAGCATGTCAACTTTGGTCTTTGCATCCGACTCTTAGACTTGCAATAGACTGTTTCAGAAAATGCACATGTTTCTCATTCGCCCAATTCGAGGCAGCTACATTCACAGGAACCGCTGCCAGCCAATTATAAAGATGGAGCCACATAGTTTTCAATTCAATAGACAACCACAAACATAGCTTCAGATGTTAACCAGAGCCTTTTCCCAAATGGGAGTGTCAAGGTGCTCTATAATGGTCTGTGTGTGGGAGTGCCTCAGGCTTGACACTTTCTGAAGAATTTCTGTCTAACACACACAGTCCATCTCTGCTTCTTGCACGCTTTCCTCACAAAGAAACTAAGAAGAAATCATGAATTAAAGCTTGTGCCTTTCGGCACTGTGTAACCTCCAATCCTCGAGAGTGTGTGTGGGTTTTTGTCATTCTAAAGGATCTGGTTTTAATGAAAGAACCCAGCTTGAGAAAATAACACCATTTCTTCTGTGTTTGTAACTTAATGTCCTGAAGGGACATTTCTCTCTGTCCAGGGAAGGCTTCAGCCACAGCTACAGAAACCGAGCAACTCATCCTGGCTCCAAGGGCCGCTAATTGCTTTTAGACACATAGATGGAGAACACAAGCCTGCCTCTCCCTTCAGTGCCAGGCTGTTTGATTTGCCCTAGATTGCGTACATGCAGTTAAAAGCTTTTGATGGCCTCCCATAAACCATCTCTACAGGCACTTGTTGACATTAAGGGGAGGATTGAAAATCTGTCTTTAATTTTTCAAGCAGGAAGAAGGAATAACACTGCCAAGACCTGCAGTAGACTGCAGTTATCAGCGCAGCTAAAACAGAAATGGCACGATTTACAGCTTATGAAGCAGATGGAAAATATTAAAGTACAAGGACGAGATCAACCCTGGGCACGCATGCCACAGTTGGCACGAAGGGTTAACTGATGGCATGACCATAGCTGGACTGGCCACCGATGATTTTTTTTTTTTTAGTAATGGTATAAACAATGAAAGTTGGTGGATTGGCCAGATGCTGGCAGATGTGTAAAAATAACTGTTTGGTGGTGGCTGCCACAAGAGGCCAGGTGGATGAGGGAAAGGTGAGGCAGGAGGAGCAGAGACCTGAGGCGGCCGCTGGTCCGAGCGTCAGGTGAACTGAACTTCAGGTAAGAAGTTATGAGCTGCAGTCTCTCTGGGTCAGATATAAACCAAGTTTAGGTGGAGTTTATTTTCGTTGTGCTGACTTTTTACAGTCAGTTACAATAACTCTGCGTACTAGCTAGCATGACGGAGTTTCTATACAGTTGGGTGGGTGCTTTGATGTTACTGATAGTGAACTTTATTTTATTCATAAGGTTCGTTAGTCGAGTTGCCAACCGTGCCGTAAAAAACAGAATCGTCCCGCATTCAGAGAAAACATCACGTGTTTGGTATTGAGCTGAAAAGGAACACAGTTTGTCCTGGACTTCAGCTACAATGAAAAAGACACAAAGCTGGAGTTATTCTGCATCTTTACGCTGTCAGCTGCCTCTTCTTCTCTCATTCAATCATGAAACTGATCAATGATCAGCTGATCGGTATTTCTGAGCAAGTCCCGTCTCTCCTTTGTTTATCGCCCACTTTGCGCCAGAAAGAGGAAACCAGCGGATGTCGCGCTAAACAACAGCAGCGCGTTTAAGCTTGATCATTAGAATTTATTTAATATTAATTTCTAGTATCAGCTGATGTTTGCTGGAGCCACAGCTGTAAAAGCTGCTGGTCATGATATCGGTTTGTATCAAGGGCATAGATTTGGCATGGACGGAAGAGACATGTCCCCACCAATATCCAGCGATTATTGAATTGTCCCCACCAATAATTTGATCTCTTTGAGTAAAGAAAAACAAACCCGACAGAAAGAAAAAAAACGATCTGTCAACGTCTCATTCGCCTAGCTGTGAAGAAAGAGTTAAATTACGTTCCATACTGGAGTCCTACATCATGTGACAAATATGGCCAATGTGATTGGTTGTGCCTTTCAAAGAGCTCTGTTTAGTTTTAGCAGCGGCCGGCAAGCCTGCGCCGCTAGGACCTGCAAGGAGGAGAGGAGGATGGCAGCAAAAAGGAAGAACCTGGATATAAGAAAGTATTTTTCAAAGAAACCTGTGAGTCACTTAAAGTCAAGCTCACTCATAAAATGTGTCCGTCACAATAACGTTACAGGCTATGCTAGGCTTTGGCCCACATCAGTCTAAAACTGTATGTAACCACGAATAACGTGTTTTGGAAACTAACTGCACAACAGGCAGCACTGTTAGTTATCTCAGTCTCAGAGCAGCATTTCTAATTTTGATTGAAAGTGTCAGAGAAAACAGCAGCCTCGAGTAAGCCAGGATATTAGTTTACAGAGGCTGTTAAAATTATATGTCTAAAGTTAAAATGTTGGTGACACAATAATTTCATCCTAATGGTCCTGACATATTCATAGGGTTAATTTTTTAGACAAAATATCATGAGATAGTCAGGAGTTTGCAAATATTCCACCCTGTAGTGCAGTTTGCACAAATTGTTTTAAAAACTCACTCACCCTACAAACATTACTGATCAGTCAAGATCTGCACAAAGTGACAGAAACACTGAAGCAGCTCCACATTTTATTCTTATTGTCATGTATGTCCTATTTGTCAGGTGATAGAAAGTAATGGTGACACAAGATCACAGGTGAAATTGGATGATGACTTGTTGGTTCATTAGTGTATTTGAAGCACATGTGTGACTGCATGTATGTGGAATGTCTCACTGTTATTGATCAGGTGACAGAGGCAGCTCTGCCATGTTGTAGCTCAGAGGTGAAGAGGCGAGGTCACAGGTGACTGACTGATGGTTTGGTGCTGTAGATTAACTAGTATTTATTATCATGACAATTGTTAGGCTGCTGATGTAAATTGATTCATTAATGTATATCTGACAAAGAATCTGAATTGACACGTCTCACTTTTTATATGGCACGAATCAATTTTATCCGGTGGCAATATGTCTTAGTGCAGTCAGAGGGGAAGAGCCAGGGCCAAAGGTGAGGCACATCACGCACTTAATAATAATTTTAATCTGAGGATAAAACGCAGGTACTGAGGCTGAAAGAAGCTTCAGTGCTCTCAGAAGACTAAAAACATGGCTACGGTCAACAGTGACTCAAATGAGATTAAACAATGCTGCTGTATGTCCACCAGGAGAGGCTGGACAGTATAGATGTAAAACCAATATGCCAGCAGTTTATCTCAGTTAACGAGAGGAGAAGGCATGTGTTTGGGTCCTTCACATAGTCCACATTGAGTTGTTGTGTGGGACATGTCTGTTGTTCGTGTCCGTTGCTGTAACAGTAGTTCATGTTTAGAATAAAACATCCCAGCTCACTGATTTGATCGGGGCAATAGTGCCTAAAATATTGCAGGATTTTGCTGAGAGATCTTTTACTTTGTGGTAATCTTAGTAGTGGTAGTTTTATGGACAAAAACCAGCAGGTCATTCAGTGTTCCCTTAGTGCTAATGTATCAGAGATGTTGGTGCACTATAACTGAAGTAATGTTGTTAAGTCCTTAAAGTCATATTCTTTTATTGTCATGACTGTATTTGAAGCTATTTTTATGTTTGTATGATACCTGATTTATATGAAATATGCCTGAAGTAAACTAAACTCTAAAATACTTAGTCAGTCATTTGTTTAATAGTAATTTAACATTATATAATTCACATATAAAACTATGAATTGT
>NW_005187411.1:6481218-6513185 GCF_000239375.1 Pundamilia nyererei
TTTCTTATTCTCATTTAAAATAATAATCTGAATCTTACAACCAAAGTTTTTACCTGATGTAAAACATATAGAAATCATATATATACCAACAAGACTGTACATCACTGTCACAACAGCGTTTGTTTTCATTCAAAGGCTTTATGGATTTTCCTGTAATACCTGGGGGGCCGGTCTCTAATCAAAATGCCCGGGCCGATTTTTTGTCCCAGTCCAGCCCTGTGCACGACACGCAGTAAATTAATCTGAGAAGGTGCATAAAAAAATAAATGGCCAGGCCAGCAGTGCGCATCGCAAATTAGCTCGCATAGACACATTAGTTGTGCTGGTTCCTAATGACGGTATCTTAGCTAACAACCCCAACTACCAGATTCAACTTGTAATTGGCTAAAAATCACTTAGCCTACTGGTGAGAGGGACGTTGCTAGCTCTCAGTTTTTTCATGCGATGTTGAAATTTCCACATTCCGACACTTCAAATGCTTCAGGAGCTCTCCACTCAGCGCAGTAACTGTTAATATAGAGCATTATTAAATTTATTGCTAATGCAATTATATGGCACATTGACTTCTGAGGAAATTTTAGATAGCACTCGTCATCAAAAAGGTTGCCTACCCCTGGACTAGATGATGTTAGCACATGCTGTATGCTTTGTACACTGAACCCGCCTGGTGTAGAATGTCACAGAGGTTTGTCACTTAGGTTGTCATCACAGGAAGATGCCCTCGTATTACTTACCACAAAATACCTGGCAACGTGCACATAGAAACCTCAGCATTTACCTTTTAAGATAAAGCTCCTGAAACTGTTTTGTTTGCTGCATGTCTTCCATGCATAAACAAAACAGATTAAAGCGCTGATTAGCTAAAACGAGAGAGGAGCTATGGTGACGCTGTGTTGTGATAATTTAAAATGCCCTTGAGGAAGAGGTCAGGAGTTTAGTGTTCAGATGACCTCTGACATTAGATCGCTCAGGCTCTGTGACTTCTGAGGAATAAGAGGTCAGCGCTCCAGTTCTACGACACAAATTTCCCACAGGGCTTCATCTCTTCTAACGGTATGTACTATTTCTAAAGTTGCTTTTAAATGCTAGTTGCATGAGGAAGAAAAAAGGTCAAAGTGAACACATACCAACTTGGGTTGAGGGAGAAAGTTGTTGACCCTGGATATGCTCCACATGCCCTCGAGGTACTGCTGGGCTTGGATTGTGACGGTGCTCAGAGATCCAGGGAGCTGCCCTCCTGCCACTGTCACCTGGACACTGGTCTTTGGCCCTGAAGTGCTAGCTGCGTTCTGGGACCAGCTTGGTACCCCATGGCGCTCCCCTACTGGCAGGACAGAGTGGGGAGAGGGCTGACTTTTCGAGACTTGTTTTGTTTGGATGCTGGAGGACGACACGGTGAATCTAGAAGGCTGTGGTATAAAAGATGTTTTGGGCAAGGCAGCCATGTTGGAGCTGAAGGCCAAGACAGGAGCATGGAGTGTCTGCAAGGCCTCCTGCCTCAGTTGGTGGAGAGGTGTAGAGCAAACTTGGCAGCATCCAGGTTCATGATTCCCAGGAGTTTGGAGCTGCTCGAACAGGAAGGTTGCATACCCGGGGTCCTGCAGAGAAAAACAAGAAATGCACTTTAGCTCAAAGCACAGCATTCGGAACAGAAACACTTTGAAGGAAACATGTTTTTTCCAAAGCATAACCACATTACAATTTTTTGTATATATGTTGTGTCAGTGGTCTGCTAGCAATGTGGTCCCTGACTGCCCTCTGAGACCCTTACTAAGCTTTTGCCGACTCCCTCTCTTGGATGATTGTTTGTTCTGAGTGGCCTCAGTGCAGAGGGCTACGGTAGAGGTGTGTTTTCGGTACCATTTGTTTGTTTCTCTGTCAGCGAGATTAGGGCTACACAAATACTACCAGGCTGAATTTCCTGAGACTTGATGAACAGACACAGCATGGGGAAAGGAAGAACCCATTAAATTGTGCTGCTTATCCAAATCACCTTTAAAACTGCAAGATAAGGCATCAACCTTTGGTGGAGGATTACACCCTCTGCAAGTTCCCTTCTAGTTTAGATGCGCAGCCTGCATGCAACTT
The DNA here is from genome assembly GCF_000239375.1 of Pundamilia nyererei. NCBI lineage: Eukaryota > Metazoa > Chordata > Actinopteri > Cichliformes > Cichlidae > Pundamilia > Pundamilia nyererei. The sequence continues at coordinate 6,483,307 of NW_005187411.1, forward strand.
AAAACTGCTGATCCCCCCCCCCCAAAATAAATCAGACATGAAGTAGAGTTTGCAGAAATTAGTGCTAAACTGAGAAATTAGTTAACATTTTCTACTTGTTAAAGACTTGTTAGATGCATGAAATAATGCATCAGCTCTACGCACTTTCACATTCTTGATCCTCAACATGAATTCAAAGTCAAATATTTGAATTCTGAAGTTTGTACTTGTCCCAGAGAAAGTATTTGTTAACATGTTGGCCTGAAAAACTAAAGACATTATCCCTGCAGCACTCTACAAAGCTCAGAGGGATTAGCCGAGCATCCCACAGAGACATTCCTCGCATTAAAAAAAGCACAAGTGAAATGTGGCTGCTATTTACTTTTTGCAGTTTTAAAAGAGAACACCACACAGACTTCAGCTTATTACTGCTTTTAGCGATGGTGTCCAGTAGAGCTTTGTCCTCTCACTTCCTCTCTAAGAAGGCTTCCTAGGGTTTCCATTGCTGTTTGCAAGAACTAACAAAAGTATAAAACAGCCTTGGGGACTCTGCGCCTAAAGCTATAAAATTTACATATAATAAGTGTCCCATTGTGAAAACATATGACAACCTACTCTCTGGGAAGCTGGAAGCATACAGACCTATCATAAGTAAAGGCATAGGAGGGGAAAGAATATAACTTTCTGTCTGTTTTAGTGAAACTAACCTTCACAGAAATATACACACACACCTACACACACAGAACTAGAGAGAGTCTCTTAAGAGGCATAAAGAGGCACTACAGGATTCTGCCCAGAGGAGTAGTGGCCTAAGACAGAAGCTCACAGCCCCTACATAAATGTTTATGAGACCTTTGCTCCTTAGAACCTCCGAGGTGATCAGGAGGAGTGAAGCTGCGGGGAAACAACAATCCGCTGCTCTAATGCAGTGCCACTTAATACAGCTAACCCAAGATGGGCCCAGAGACCAAAGAGGCAGGCAGAGGGACTCTAAATCTCCTCCCTATGAAAGCCACTCAATACACAGACTTTTAGATTACCTTTCCCTGCAAACAGCATTAATAGTATGATCACGCAACGTTCCAAGGCAACCTTCTGCAGCCTTACAAATAAAAACAGACTCTTTTCTGCCATATATTTCCTCTCATCTCATAAAGACACAAAAAGCAATATAGTTTAAGTCATGCTCAATCTATTCTTTGCTTTATTCTTTACCTAAAGCACAATCATGCAAGAGAACCATTCTGGTTAATGATCTGCTATATTGGCTGCTTACTTTGCACATGGACAAATGTGGGCAGGACACAAGCACAACTAAGAAATGCAGTCAGAATGTAGAAAATCCCATAAATCCGACTCTAAATGAGAACTCTGGGGTGACAACTGTCTATGGTTGATCAGCTGTCTATCAAATGGCTGTTGTACATCCCAATGAGAAAAGGATTTAAATGTGAGAAGCTTAAGATATATGAAATAGGATAGAGCTTTAAAAATGATATCTAATGCTCTTTGATCCTGACACGTGAACAATCCCGGCTGTTATGCTCAGACAGGATATTTATGCACAAGACAGGACAGTTCTGCTGAAATAAGATCAAACGGTCTACGACAAATTGGAGTGGAATATGAAAGCACCGCTGGCTGCCGTTTCCACAGTCTAGTCTGGGTTCATGTATACGCTTCTTAGACAGGAAATTGAACCAAAGTCATAACAAACCAACTCCACCCCTTAACCCTTTTACCTTTCGACCACTCCTTACCCACCTCAGGGTGCTGGTACATCGAAGAAATCAACACCACCCCCTACCCATCTCTCTCTCTCTCTCAGCGTGCATTGTTAGGTGTTGATTTAGGGGAGCTAATAAAAGGACACACAAAGCTGAGCACATCTGCTATTCAGTTAGGATTCTGGAGGTTAGAGAGCAGGCTTCTCCTGTAAAGCTGTCTGTAAGCTTTACGTATGCTCGTTGGAGTGAATAAAGGGTCAGGGCCAGAAGGCTTATGAGGTTGATGATGATGGGTATATGGAAGAGAATGATGTGGGTAGGTGGAAACACAAGGACAAATCCATATTTATGTGGTACATATTTCACACACAGATCAGAATTCAGGTTTGGATGTAAAAATATCTCAAGTCAGCTGAAAAGTGGCCATAGTTAGGCATGGAAATATTTCACCTACAGGTTTGTACCTTCACATTTAAGCAGTGTGAGAGCTTGTGGATAAGGATATCAGAGAAAACATGAAATGTATGATACATGAGCGCACCCACCCCCAAAGCCATATTGTTTCTTTTATTATCCATTTGATCTATTACTGACGGGTGCAACTGGCAGCGAGGAGTAGCGCTGCTGCAGAGAAGTCTGCAACGCTCTGCATCAACACAACTCAAACGCTCAAATCATTCTGGTTGGGGAAGAGGCATGGAAGCTACTTTGGGGCTGTTACCTCTTGGCCATTGTTACTGTGGGAGACGGTTTTGGTTTTTCAACCCAAGGCCTGTCCACTGAAAAATTAAGCAGCACAAGCAAGGATAAAAAGACAGTGAGGAGTGGGAGGAGGTAGGCCAGGGTTGTGGCCCTTGCCCGGAGGCTTGTGGGTGGCTGTGTTGGTTTACTGCCTGACAGCATGGATCTTTATTAAACTCTGGGGACAGATGCTGCAGCCTTATTATGGAAAGGAGCTGTGTTGAGCACACTAGAGAGAAGCCCTGCTTGTGGATTCAACCTTTCACAGCCCTTAGAGACATAAGTTTGTCTTTGTCCCTCACACTAACTGTGATGAAAAGCAGGGTAGCAGCAGCAGGAGCGATGAGCCACCCGGCTGACTAGCTCTCTGGGTTGATGGAGAGTGTCATCACAGACATCCCATGCCCAGAGGCTGATGGAAACAAGCTCAGCCGTAACCACTTATGGATGAGGCGACAGGGAGAAAGATGTGCATGATTTCACTCCTGTGTGTCCTCAGGGTAGAAGCAGAACTGGTCAAAGTCACACATAGGTTTTTCCTCAAATCACACCTCATTTACCTTGCCTTGTCAGAGCGCCTTCACTCTAACCAGACAAAGGAAAACTGCCATCTAACAGTTTCCGCATTCGGTCTCTGATGTGCTTCTCATGTGGAGCGCTGAGGCCAGATATTGCAGGCTGACTCAAATCAAGGGAAGGTCACAGTGATTTGAAATGCATGAGGCCCCTCGCTAGCCGAGACACTTTTAGGCACGCTCCATTGAAAGTAAAATACTCTGGGAAACTATATTTTCTATTCCAGTTGAGCTCAACAGATATTTCCCAGACATAAAAGCGCCCCGTGACCCTCTGCAGCTCCAGCAGAATAAAAACAAAGCAAAATTGTACCAACATGTATCGATGACGGAAAAAATAAAGTGGAAAGTTCTGACATTCGACAGCCAGCTGCCGGTCAGCTCATATCTGAACAGTTTTAGAGCTGCCAGCACTCGGTGGCATTCTGCTGTCGGTGATTTGCTTTAATACTCGTAACATCTGTGAAGTCATTCACTACTCCTAAGTCCTTTGTGTGCTCACCTCAAGCATCCATTAAACTGAAAGACCTGCCAGGTTAACTCTTAAATTCAGTTTAAGATTTCTACCTTGTTCTTTCAGGTTTTTATTTTATTATCCTGTGAACACTGGAAGCATTCCTAAATACGAGTCAGTACAATGTCGTGCTGCTTTATATCTGTCCTCTCACCGGCACCAGTCCTATTTACACATCACAATTCTTAAGTACTTCCTACTGACTTTCTTGTAAAATCAAGACCACACAGCAGCTGCCAAATCTAATGCCCTTTCAACTCCTGACTTTCCCTTCCTCTCCTGCTCTGTAAGGATGTGACAGAGCCACGTCTGTTTACCCAGCCTGAGATAGTGTTGACCTAAACCACACATGGCCTCCTGAAACAGATTGCCCCCCCAATAAACCGCAGGAGCCCACTTCAGATCCCAGGTTGAGGACGAGAGCTTCCACCAAGCCCACTTTCCCACAGGTAGCACGGCTAAATCTGACAGCCATGTCGGAGAAAAACGAGCACAGCTGCTGGCCTTGCCCCGAGTGAGCACTGGGCATTAAGGCAGATTACATTCCCAGGATAAAAGCAACCACAGTGGTGTAATCCCTTTCTCGCCCTCCCCTCCGCTCCTTCTCAACTATCCCCACCACCTCCACTTCTACGACTCTACTCACATCCCCTGAAGGAGCGAAGACCCGGAAGGCCAGCAACTCTGATTAGATATCAGGTAGAGCTTTTAGTGCCACAGCATATCTAGGATACAGACCATTAAATTTAACCACTGCCTGCTCGGAGGCAGAGAAGACAATGACTCAGGATGTCACACTAGCATGCTATTTAACTCTGTGGGAACGCCTTTGGTAGAACACAAAATGGGACGGTTCAACAAATCACATCAAACAGATGCTTGTCCCCGTCTGCTGACTCGACAAGATTAAACAAACCTGTAATAAGGCTTTTCCCCCAAACAAGGCAACAGTATCTCCAGCAACAAAAGTACACTGTCATTACCTACCTGATAATACCACCTCAGACACACACACACACACAAAAAGCATACACCAATACAGTAATGAAGTCATTCATCCTCTGTGGCTGTGTGAAAAACTCTGAATGCTTCATTTTTCAGCCGCTCTTCTGGGATTTTATTGGAGCACAATAGGATTCCATGAAATGATGATGAAATATCTCTGGTGGATCTCCAGCATTTCTCATGCGAAATCTGGCTTTTGTCTAAGCGCGGCTACATTTAGGCACATATCTCATTATCTGAGTTTAAGCTTTTTGTGAGAGATGCGGTTACAAAATCGATTCTGCTCTTGCCTTTCCGAAGCCGGGGTCTCACTGCTCCTCTTTCTCTTTGCCTCCTACTCTCGTGGGATTATCCCATATTTTAAGCTGAATAACTTCTATAAATCACAAGAACGCCTTGTGGTTTTATTAATGTAAAATGCCAAAGGAATGAATACCAATTAAGATATCTTGTAAGTCCGGGATTATTCATGTTCTAAATTACGATCTTTTAAACGTGATGTTGCAAAAAGTCGTTTCATTCTTGTATTCTACTGAGAAAAAAAAAGATAGCTTTACATAATTCTCCAGCTATCGTGATAAAAAACTGCTTATAACAATGCCAAAAACAAAATTACAATGAACAAATGTCTCCCTGTTGATATAAAACAGATTACCTTGTTTTGAAAAGTGCACCCAATTTTTGATCTTCAGTGCAGCCAAAATTTCCTGTATTGCACATCTGTTCAAGAAGAGCTTATGTGAGGAAGAGACTGATGTCAGTCTGCCTGCCCTGTGTGATTTAGTCCTTTCCTGCCTTGAACCGTCAGTGCACTGCTAACAGAAAATGCAAATAGGCTTTCCCCCTTAGTGACACTTTCAGCACCACCTGTCCACAATATCACAGAGATAGACTCTTTGATGAACGAACCCAAGATGGCAAATAACCTGCCACTGGAACGAGCACACAAGATAGCCTATAAAATGCAGTTTTTTGAGATCGTGAAGGTCTGGGTGGATTTCTTCCTTTGCTTGGGGATTACTCGGAGCACGTTACAGCTCATTGTACACTAGAGCGCATCCGACAGATTCTCTGTCATCCAGAAAACCAGATGTCGCTGTCAATCAGTAATAAAAAGGACCACACATTGACCCAGAGGTTAAAAACAGATAGAGTGAGATGTAATCATTCATGACTGTGTGTTCCAAACCACCCTGTAACCATTAATGACGCCATATAATGATATGTCACTCCTCCATATGTTTGTCCCATTTATAGACGTGTAATATCATAAAAGGTTCACTAACCCCGTCTTTACATATGAAGGAGAAATGGGTGAAAACCGTCCGTTGATGTGTGTGTGTGTGTCTATATTTGCTGCCTCTTGTGTGTCTCTTTACACCACACCCATCCATCACTCCAGCCTTTCGCCACTTGGCCAGTTAATTACCTTTTCCTGTTCACTCACGCACATAAAGAAAACAAGCCCCTTTCAGACTGTTTGGACAGACTTCATTCTCCCTCGCCGCCCCCTTTCCAACATCTTTTTCTTCCTCTCTCCTCTGTGGACACAAGGCAGCCTTCACTGCCCAAGATCCGTCAAGCTTTCATCAGCTTTGGCCAGGGTCAGAGTGCCGGGGAGGGTCAAACTGAATTCAGCAGCGCTGCAGTGAGAGACTTTAACAGGTCTCCATAAGACATCCGGTAGTGAACGATCACTGCTTAAACTCAGCGGCAACTGATTTGAGTGCTGAGTGCACAGACAGAACAACATCGACCTCTGAAGGTTTCACATTCGTGGAAAAAGTATTTTTCAATTTAGCAGGATAAAACATTATATTTCTCACTCCCCTGCCCAGTGCTACAGCAGAGGCTGTCTGGCAGCGGCGGCGGCGGCAGCAGGGCTGCTTGCTATGCTGTCCTCGCCAGAGACGCAGTGAATTGTGTTTACGTATACCTGCACAAGCCATTGTGCACTTCTAATTAAAATGGCTGATTTTTTTGGCTCAGAGATGCTCTCAAGGTAGTTCCTCTTTTCCCCCAACCAGACTTGCCAAAATGAGTGTGTAATGAAAAATTCAACAGGCAAGCTGTAAAGGCAGAAGCCAGGTGTTGCTGTAAACTGCAGGTGAAAGCAAGGACAGAAGGGAGGAAGGTGAGATTAGAGGGAGGGGAAGAGGGTTAAAATAGTCTGGCAGCTACACAGAGTGCAGGGATAATGAAAAGTATATAAAAGTATATAAAAAAGGAAAATGCATAGGAAGGAATATCCTACTGCCTCCAATAGCAAATCTTTGTTTTATATACTGAACACACTTATACACTGTATAATCGATGCTTATCTGCTTTATATTTAATTCTTGTAACTAAGATGTTGAGGAAAAATGCTAAAAGGCCCACATTATCCAGTAGCTTACAGCATGAGGCATATAACTCTTATACATTTAAAAAAGAGTGGAAATCTGAATTTATTCCATGCATTTGTGAAGTCCTCAACAGTGTGCAGGTCTGAACTTGTAATCAGTATTCCTAACGGTCCACTAAAGCTCGTTGTGAGATCTATTTTTGTCCAAGTACCTACTCTAAACTCTCACCACAGAGCACATGATCCTGATACAATAGTTCTCTCCAACAGTCCAAACCGCTACTTCACTTGTACTTCACTTCAAAATGCTTTTTTTCTAAACATTTTTTCAGTCTAAACGCAGCGATGACAGCCACCTGCTTCTCCTCTGTCTGAACTGTCACACCAAGAGAGCTGCAGTCGCTGCAGTTATGTTGTACGGGGGGAACATTTTCATTTCGACTGGAAAACGAGCACTCCCAGGTCCCCGCAGTTTATTTAGAGAGAAAAACAAACCTCTGCTAAAAGCTCACGGCAACTAATCTCCATCGGAGGGGTAAAGTGTGACAGCAGTGAACAGCCAGACGCGTGGAGTGCGCATATGAGTAGTTAATTATCAAAGAAAAAATGCAAAGGGAGTTGCTCATGCTCAAACAGAAGTAATTGCACACAGCATTTGATCAACATCCTCCAGATCGCATAATGGAAAAACTCTGGGACTAAACATCAACAACATAATTAAAATTAATCATTTTCAGATCAACATTTAAGTAGTTTTTTCATGCTAAGCAGCACATTTAGAATGCATGAGGTATAACATATGGATCTCTGCACCTCATCTTATGTCCTCATTGCAATAGTTCGTCCCTCCTCTTTGGAGAAAATGCAAAGCTATACATACTCCTAGTGATATAAAAAGAAAGTGACGGGGAGTGATGACAAGGTGAAATGTTGAGCATCCTCCAACAATAATTCTGCCCACTTTCCCCTTAGAACGGACTGTACAGTAATTATGCTGGCAAGCTGCCATGTGGATAATTATTATTCATTTTTCCGTTCCTGAGTGTTTGTGAGTTTCGGTCTCCCTCCCCCTCTCTGTCTCCTCATAGACGGACTCTGTATCTTTGTATTGAGCCACAGTAACTGGTTACTGATGAGCGTGGCACTTTTGCGTTTGGCAGATATCTAAACTCTCAGCCAGTGCAGGATTATGTGAGCAACAGGCTAACCGATTAACATCACAAATGTGCAGGGAGTATAAAAAGAGCTAAAGGTGAGGCCGACATTTTTGCCTCGCTGAAGAACAAATCCTGAGCCAAGGTGAGCAGTGCTGAGCATTCCTGTCCCATCCGCTCCCAGTCTGCAGAGCATTATCTCAGAGAGTGACACGCTTTGTGTTTTCACGAAACTGCTGTGTGTCGGCAGAACAATGGAGCAGCAGAGATGCGAGAGGCGGAATCAGTCTGGCGCAACAGCCTCGTGTAGGTATGGCACAGAGAGAGAGGGGGGGAATACTAATTTATCATGAAAGATGTCATTACCATGCCAATGACTTCTCAGAGAGCACAATCATCGCTAATAATAGAAATTTAAACATCAGCGTAGGGCTTTCAGACAGGAAGTGGTGTGTTAATGGGAAACTGATGTGTGTTTATGAGAACTAGACACCAAACTAGACATTGGTGAGAGCACTGATAGAAGAAAACACAAAGATAAGCACTAACCAGTATCTGTTTTGTTTTGTTTTTTTTTGGGGGGGGGGGGGGGGGGGTGTCTTGCTAATTGAGATGTCTAGACACATTCAGTTGAATCGCAGCAAGATAAGGAGGTAGGCGGAACTATCTCGGAGGAGCGTAGCACATACTAATCCACTTATTGAGTCTGAAGGATTTTCATTCACAAGCCTCGAAGATGCTTAGCTTATCAAAATTCTTTCACATGCACATTTTGCCACTTTGTTTTTCAGGAACAATAGCATCCTGCAAATGGCCTTATGGCCTACAACACTAAGCTACTCCGGCAGCTTCACTTAATATTAAAATGAGACGGTGAGGATGAGTTGAAGTGAAAGGCAATTTTAAACAATTTTTCAACCTTTTTGTCAATTTTATAGCATCCGTTTGAGTCAAAACACAGATTTAACATTATGTTAAGATGAACTCTGTAATCCTTTGAGATGCAATGAAGTTAAATTGAAACAAGACTTGTAGATGCAGGAAATAGTGAAGCTATTTGAAAGTATTACACAAGCTATTTTCACACATGTGCTGCAGCCTAATTTACTAAACATTGCACAGAGGAAGTGAATGTAAATGTCTTAGGACACCATAACACACGATTGTGCCCACGCATGAACAGTGCAGGTAAATTTCCCGAGAATTCACAGCAATAAGAGGGCATCGTGTGTCCTGCCTCCTGCATCATCTACACAGGTGTCACCCCTTACCTAAACCAAATGCAGTAATTCCAGTTAGTAGGACCACATCAAACACAGAGAATCTTTGGCTGTGTGGTATGTTTGAAGTTCACATAATGCCAAAACGATTCTCCTGAAATTGTCTGGACTGAATGGCTTAGCTTGGTGCCAATCTAGCCTTTTGTCTGCATAACCAGGGACAAAACAAGTTACAAAACTGTCCTTATCATCATGTCTGGGATGTCAGCATGGGCGGACAAGGATATCGCTGCTGTCACTTCACATAATGAAATCAGTGGATAAACTTTTGAGTTGCTGGGGACTTTGTTGAATTCTCACTATGTCTCTAAAATTGTGCGCTTCACATTTTTAGGGGTGTTTTTTGTATGTAATGTCACAACACTGCAAATCTCAGTAAAAGCTTTGGAATTCAGCTAGAGTGAGACACTCTGTGGGAGAGTCGGCACAGTCTGTGTATTTTTGGCTCAAGGGCACAATGGCATAGATCTGAGTCCGTCTGTTTCCAAAGACACTAAGCGAGGTGAGAGGTGTTATACTGTCTATGGCAGAATGAATGTATCTGACCCTTTTTCATCCGCTTCCATTGAAAAATGAAAATATTTATGAATCGAGGAGAATGCAAAAGAGTCAATACACTCAATTCATGGTGCAAATTCATGCAAGTTTATTTTCATTTTGTGAAGTACACTGAAACAGGTAGTGGGACTTGGCAATTACATCATTTAAGACTGAATCAGATGTTACGTCAGTGTGTGCTTGAGCTACAAACACACAGAAACACACGCTCCCACATAAGTGGGTCTGGGGATGCAGAAGCATGCCCGGTCCATGCTCGGGGTTTGATTGCAGGGCTGAGGGGTCAAAGGGTAACTAATTGCGCGACTCATGGAGGTCAGCATTGGTGTGGCCTCCTGCCAAAGCACTGGAACACCACCTGAAGGTCTGTCAAGAAAGACAAATGAACTCCGACCCCCACTGCTGATGACATCGACCCCAGCCAGCGAGCGCACGCCACATCTTAATCTGGGTCTCGGAGACAGGGGCAGACCGCTGCCGCTGATCCAGATGTGACGTGACAAGGGCGCTACTGATGTTTTGTGTGTCTTTTTTTCAATAAGGAAGCACTCCTAGTGGGTCATTCCTTCATATATAACTTAGACTGGCCTGATCGTGCACACAAATTGCAGGAAAACAAAAGCAGAAAAACCCACTCGGTGTAACAATAGGATTCCTGTGCATGGAGCTGTTTTGCTTTTAGCAATGCCATAAAGAGCTAAACTTAGCCCTGCCATCAATTCCTGGAATGCCACAACGGCAACTCTCAGTTTTACATAGTGACTCATCAAAGTAGAGAGAGATGATTATCATTTTTCACCAGTCAGTAATTAGCTCGCTCCCTAATCAGGTGTTTGTGCAGTACGCCTGTCCATACCTTCTTATTAAGCAATATCGATGCATGCACTGGAGCTTTTACCTGCCGTGCAATCAGCAGTAAGCCGCAGCCTGAACCACAGTGAATCTGCTGGAATGCACCCATTGTTGCTGTGTGTGTGCGTGCACGTGTGTGTGTGCCATCCTTTTGTAAAGAATTAACAAATAAGTGTGACGGATGGATAAATCACTTGACGAGCCCTGCCTGATGAAAAAGCCATTGTGATTGAGGTCTAGGGATCATCCAAAACAAAAAAAACAAAAAAAGAGCATCTCGCTTTCATGATTAACAGAATGTCGAAAAGGATTTCCCTTCTTAAACAGACATTACAATCATGTGAGGCTAATAGCCAAAAGGACACAACCAGATGGGACGTCTCCCTCTCTCCTGTGCTGCACTGTTTGAGAGACAAAAATGACCCAGACCTGTGTCAACAGCTGGGAAAAGCATCCCTGCTTTACGAAAGTGATAAAAATAACACTGAAGTACCCCACTGTGGGTTACGCCCAGAACAGGTCTGTTTTTCCTGGCCGGGAGGGTCACTGTCAGACAGAGCTGGACCTCCAGCCAACACACATCAAGGCGGCACTTTCCAAGCCTCCATTTTCGCCCCTCTCTTTTCCTGTTTTGACAGGAAACAGGAGATGATAACATAGTCGCACAAACAAGCAGAGATTGCCTCCGACCTGCTGCCGTGCTGTCCTCGTGTGGCAGCGAATGTCTGCTTTCTTTAAAGGGCCTCGTGTCCGAACATAGGAAAACATGCACTCGCTGTCTGCCGCGAGCGTGAGCATGAGCATGAGGCCGCCGTGACGCACGGGCTTTCGCGCGGGCACACCTGACACACACATCAAATTCACACCTGTCTTTACATCAAGCCTGAGTAACCTTTCCATAGCCTGGCACGGTGTCTTTTGTGCGCTGAGCACTTCCTCACAGGATCCCAGCGGCGTGCCAGCACAGCGTCACACAAAGAGCTGCAATAAAACAGACCACCAAAGTCACGGACACAAGACTGAAAGAGGAAAGATGAAAGCTGCGGTGGTCGCCACGGGGAACCAAACATACACGGAGGACGTGAGCAGAGGAGCAATGTCAATATCTGGCAGGGGGGGAAAGGGTAGGGAGGGGAGTGGCACTGGCGTCAGCAGGGTAGCTTTGAAGGCAAAGGGAGGTGAAGATGAGTAGCGTCTCCTGTCCGAGGCTCTTTTTGGAATGTGTGCCTTTTATGTTGTCAGGAAGCACACTGTGGTGAGACACAACAAGTGGAGTGATGGGGCCATTAGAGAAGGCTTTGTTGATGGTGTGAGAAGCTCAAAGGCACGGGACACTTTGATTGCCCTTTCTGATTCCCCTGTAGCCTTTGTTTACGAGCTAATTAAGCATTGTTCAACTGCTGCAGGAGCCTCGAGTCCCCCCCATCCCTATAGCACCATGATGACTTTGAATGGTTACTGTAGGGCTTTTACAGCACCCCTAATAAGATAACCACTAACATATAAAACACTTTCTGCTGCAATCTAGTGTGGGAACCAAACTCTATATGCATACGTTGTGTGCCTGAATGCCTGGCAATAGCTGAAAAAGAGAAAATGCATAAAAGAGAGGAAAACAGACACATCACGTGTAGTCCCACAGGTCAAATTCAGTTCAAATGTTACTGCTTCTTTGGGAGTTCAAGTGTACCCCAATTTCACCTCTCTCCTGGACATCACGACCCAAACAGATCCTCTCGCACAAAAGGGATGAAGACATAAACGCCCAGCGTGGGACAGTGAGGTTAAGGGTTCAGTGGCTGGACAGAAAAAGCAGGAGGAGGGCACCGTCTCGCTACATAGATGTGGTAATGACCGTGTGGCAGCAATGGAGTTTGTGGAAGATTGCTCACAGTAAATAAAGAGTAGAGGAGTGGATTTTGTGTAGGAAGGAATGCATTCACGTGGTGGTGAACAGGTACAGAGAGGTCAGAAAAAGCACAGGAAAAAGAAAAAATGGAGAGAGAAGTTCAAACTATCATTTCTAGCTCAATTAAATTTGTAAAAAGAGATGCGTTTGAGGTCAGGTCAGCATAGCTTAAACAGGATTGCTTAAATGTGAAACTAAAGATGGCAAAAACTGTAAATAAACAATAAAATGTAGTGTTTAACACCATCTAGCAGGCCCTCTGGCTGACTTTGAATGATATTAAAGCATGATCCTGCACTGTGAGTTCTGGCGTTTATGATCTCCTTCTTGCATCTCCTGAAAGACACAGGGGAGGGTTGAGCTGAACAGAGCAAAGGATCAGAGCGCGAAACACAACTACAGCATCCACTCCTGCTTCGAACAGTAAAACTTGGCAGGAATTTGCCAAGGCTACAAGTGCAGGTGCTCTCCCCAGGAGCTTCCCCCCTTTTCATCTGAGGAGGGACAGCATTTCCGCGTTGCACAGACATGTTCAAAGGTATTCCAGCAATGTTTTTTTTGTTTGATGCATAAATTTAGAGCGGTAAACAAAAAGCTGCCATCTATCATGTTGATTTAGAGGTGCCTGATAGAGGCACCGGGAGTGAACACTGCCAAAACAGCCACTGGCAAAGCGAATACAGCTGAGTACCTAAAAGACGGCACGTTAATGATGACAATTTCAGGCAACAAAACAACAGCATGTAGGAACAAAATATAAACTGAAAGCATCTCTGAATGAAAGTGATTTCAGAGCAGTAATCAGGGGTAGAAGCCGCTGTCAACTGAGAATGTGGCAAAGACACAATGCTATCGGTAAATCTACACACATATACAAACACTCACTTGATGACAAGTCCCTCCATAGGTTTTTGCCCATCATCAGCATGTTAGCTGGGCACTTACCTTTGAGTCTGCACTGTGAGGCCTCCCCGGCAAGTTCCCCGAGAAGCTAGGACGGCTCTGCTTTTATAGGTGGTACTGAACTGATACTGAGCAGCAAACGCAGAGGATGGAGAGGCAGTTTGGGACTCGTAAACAGAGAGGTTTAAGTTTAAGTGCTCGACACACACGAAGGAGATAAAACAGCCCAGAGCTCTTCAGCAAAGAGAGTGACATCATAAAATAGAGCGGCCGTAACAAGAGGGGAAGCATAAAGGACGGATCTATTAATGGGAGAGATGGTTCATAGGAGAGAGGCAGGGGAAGGTTTACTCCACGAGCATCTGCTGCTTGGGAGTAATGACAAGCTCGAGGTGGCACAGTTTATCAAGACAGTACATATCTGCTGATCTGAATATAAATCTAATTACCCTTCATTTTCTTTTTGTTTTTCCAACCAGTGACCTCTGAAGTGATTGTTATCGTGATACACTGTAGCTTATACATTAGCTCTTACTCTTTTCACTTTGCAGCCTGTTCAAAACACACTGCTACAGATTTCAAGCACTTTTTTCTTTATCTTTTTTATGATTTTTTCGTGGCTCATCGAGAAGAGATTAAAAAAAAGGTCTGCAATCACACTTTTGTGAGTTTGTCTAGCAGCAAAACATCATTGTCTTATATTAATGTCGATTTTACAAAACAAAATCAATAAAACTTTTTTTTTTCACATTTTCCCAAAGTATAAAAGTCTAAGGAAAAGGACTTCAGCTGCCAATCACAGACAAACAACGCAGCTATTTTATGACTTTTTCAGTTGAAAATCCATTATGAAAATCCATACGGCTGCGATTGACCTTTTCGTTGTTCCGCCTGTTGAAAAATTCAGCGACAACAATTTTCCATTGGAATAAAAGCAACTTTGATGCCATTTGTCGAACGCAGGGCTATGCCATTTCCTTTCAAATGTCAGCAGACAAATTGCCAAGTCAGGTCATTTGATAATGAGAGAAAAGTCCAAATTGAAACACATTTCTTCTTTACTTTAGCTTCCTCTCACTACAGAAGGTTTACCTGCTTTGATGCTAAGCTGACATTATTGATATTCATATACATAATAATACTTAGATGCTTAATGGCATTTTAGACCCTGATATATAAGCTAGTGATAAAACACAAGGGGTAAAGAAAGCTCATCATAACTAACCCCAGCAAGTACTAGAGTAATGCTACTGGATGGTTACCTTCTCCATGACCACCACCAGGCCAGTGAAGATAAAACGCCGACAGTAATAAAGCAATCATAAATTGGTAGTAGTTAAGATCAGAAAGACGGATGCATTCAGCAGCAAACTGGAAAGGATGGAGGGACTCTGACTGTGCTTCATCTCTATCTTTTTTTCCTCTGGTACTTTCACGCACATTCACACATCATCAATACCCACGCTCATCCTCACACATGGGGCGGGACACTCAAGCGTGAAATGAACATGAGCAGCGCGAACTTTGACTGGCATCTTTTTTTTATATACCGCGCCAGGATTTATGGAGCACTATATACGTATCTGAATGAGCTCCTGACAATAAAGAATAGCCTAAAGCATAGCTGGGGAGTCCGGTGGAGATGAGTTAACACAAGCCATCTACAAGTCACACCACAACTCATCGCTATCCATCTGCTATTACACAAACACAAATAGAATCAGAGAGAGATGCATGCACACTATTGCTCTGACACATATGGGGAAATATGACATGAAAGCAGACTGGTGCACTTACGGAGCAGCTGCAAACCGCAGCCACAGTTTACTACTCTTGGCCACTCAGGGGCTCCTCTGGGAATAAAAAGAAAGAAATATTACATTGCCCAAACAACAAACATGATTGCAGGCATGTTGCAGAGAGTAATTACTTTGCTTGGAGGTGCAGAAGAGTCTTTTAGGATTCCTTTAAATTCTCTAAACAAGCCAATTGTGGATAAAAATTACCCGTTTTTAAAAAAAAATGTAATATGTAAAGTGACACGTCCTGATTAGTGATCTCTAAGCTTCTTATTCACTTGCTTCTGTAGCATCTAACTCTTCGAGTGGCTAAATATTCCCAAAGAGGCCACACACTGGCAACTTCATGAACTGGAAGGTGAGAAGTAGATGCTCCATTAACATCTTGCAAAGAGGAAAACAAACAAGGCAATGTCAAGTCTAACTCAGGCAGTATACTCAACTGATCCACTGTTTGCTGTCAGCAAGAGAGCCACGCCCAAAACAGCCCTGAGTTTGCTGTCTGCACATCCATCTTGGCAAGGATACACAGTGCTGGCATTCTCTTTCAGCACATTGCTATAAGCCAGGCGATTTGTCTGCTACCACAAGGCCTTCTGTCAATTGAGTGCGTTTTATGGAGCCAGCAGGAGATTACCTCCAACTCAGTGCTCCTCAGTGTCTGTGTACCATGTTGAAAATTTATCTCAACAACTATGTTTTTTCTGCCTCCCAATACTCTGAATCAGACTCAATAATGGAGTGCAGTCTGCCCGGATTGTGTACATCTCACTTCAACATGACATATGGATCCAAGCGCCAGGAGTACCAAGAGCGCGTGAAACAAACACACACGTGCAATTTTTTTTTCACGCTCATATTTACGCACGCGCACCTCACCCTAAATGAACAAGTCAAACTGATTCATTCCCACTGGTTAGACTTCTTGTTGCATTCGTGTTCGTTGTTCGCTGACATTTCTGCCTTTGTTGTTCTGTTCTCATGCTCTGCAGACCTGTGCCGTGCCGTAACACATTGGCCTGTCAGCCTAGACTGCAAATCCATTGTTTCATTTCAGTCTGGCTCATTGTAGCACATGATCCTTCACCAAATAGCAGCAAACCCATTCAGACACATGTTATTATGTATGGCAATTATTTTTCAAACCCACTAAGAATAAGAAGCCGACACGGGATATAGGTGTTGTCACAGTCGGAGCATTACAGGGTGCTTTGATTCAGCTTAATCCTGTAAAGATGACTGATCATAAAATAAATGGGATACTAGCGTAGCAAAGTAAACATGTATCTGTGAACAACTGTTGACAGACATTTTAAATATTACTGCACTTAATTAACATCCAATCAAAAACACAGAGAAGTACAAAGTATTTCGATTCCAGGGGACATATGTTTATTCACATTTGGGATATAAAGACCATCTCTGTTTCCCTCTCATTAATTTCAATTACTCATGCCACTACAGACAGGTTAGCTTGGCAAAGCGACTGGAGCAGGTGGAAACAGCTATTATTCTATCCAGTTTTTAAAAATTGTTACTCCTGTCAAACATTGCCTTGTCATTTTTTTACACTTTTCCTTTCTTGTAGATAAAATAAATGAGATACATGTTCATTTGTCACCTGCTATTTTCAGGTGATGTGTTATGCCAAGATGCAAACGGTTTGCAGCTTTATATCTAACATGTCAGTCATCAGAAGGGCACATTCACCTTTAACTCCTTGCAAGATAATAAATTAAGAAGTGTCAGGAAAAGTGAGATTTCCTGCTTTTTATTAAAAAAGAGAATTTGTATTTAGTCAGCATATTAGCCCATGATTAAGGGCACAAGATTCATGTTAGGACAATAAAGTGACTATCTGGTGAGGCCAGGACCAAAGGTCAAAACTGAAGGTGCTGCGATTCTTGGTTTCCAGGTATGCCACAGCCAGAGAAAGCTCTTTTTGAGTCATTTAAGGTGATCTTTTCTAAATAGTGACAAAACTATGACCAGCCAAAACCTTCAAACATGACAGCTGAAATGCCCTTAATAGAGGCGTGCAATGATTTTTAAATGAACTCTCGTTACTGTTAATAACGCATATTCCCCTGCCGATAATGCAATGATTTTACAGCTGCAGAAGCCTGGTAGTTGCTTTTACTCATACAGAAGATGGGTTAGAAACAAAAAGATTCAGATAATGTATTAAACACTGACATAAAATTTTAGTTCCAAGATTTATTCTTGCCTGCTTAATTTGACCTAATACCTTGACAGCAATGACTTCAGTTTAGATACAGTGATCTGCTACTTGTGAGACAGAGCTGTTCTTGTCTACATTTCTATCTCTTTCTAAATGCAAAGCTCACTTATTGGGAGTGTATATTTACAGTGAAGATCTAAGATGGAAAGAGATAACTGGAAGCAGCAGGGTAAATCCCCACATCTAAACAGCTCTAAAAAGCTTTGCTTTGACAGGTAACGGTGGGAACATCTGCACGGCTCTCTGTAGACACTGCAATGGCATGCAGTAGCAGCAGAAAGGGCCAGATGGCCGAAGGAGGACACATTCAAGCAAATATGTGCGTGTGCCTGCTTGTGTGCGTACATTATGTGTGTATGTGTGTTAGTGGGCATCTGCTGGGCAGCCTCAGTCAGCCCCTGTTTCATCTTGCTCCTCTGAGCAAGGAGTGACATGCAGACTTGAGGAATGGAAGTTCCAGGTGGAGAATTCCGCAACCTCCTCCAACAGATTCCTGCGGTCTCCTCCTGATGAAAGGTGATGAGCATCAGTCTCACTGCAGCTCACTTTCCATCCAGACCCTTCAGACTTTGAATCTGTGCACCTTGAACCCATTTTCTGCTCTCTGCCTCATACCAATTTACCCTTGCAATTGTGATAAGTGGCAGACTGGCCAGCGACAATTGGGGTCAATTCACTTTCAGCTCACTAAATTAAAGATGTAAAATGAAACTGCAGCAGACACAGTGAAGATGTGGCCTTCATTCCAGAGTTGCCTGGAGGTTAAAAAATAAGGTTTGTGGCCAGTAAAAGTGCTCTGAAAGCAGGACCAGCTGTGAAAATCTGGAAGCAAGAAAGTGAATGAGAAATTCTTTACACTCCTTTAACTACTGACAGAGTTGTTCCACTGTTCAAATTTAAAGGGCTCTGGGAGCACTGGGCAGTTCAGAAGTATAGATGAAGATGAATAACAGGCTGAAAAATAATGGAGATGAAGGTTTTTGGAGGAGGTTTTTTCAAGGCAATTAAATTCCTGCAGCGCTCACAGTACTAACTTTGTGCTTTGTTCCACTGAGAAAAGAAAAAGGCGCCTGTCAATTCGGGGTGTCTTAGACAAATTTCGATCTATACTGAAAAAGTATTGCCATTCCCGCAACACCCAGCACTGGATAAATGAAGCTGTGGGGATTGGGTAAAATGGCAGTACACAACTGCATGCTGCTGAGGCTCCCATATATAGTACAGCATGGTACCAGCATGACTGATGTCTATGGTCTCTGCACCACTTGACACCAGATTATTGCCCTACAGTTTAATACAGCCACATGCCATAAAGCAGAAGTCACACCGCATGCAGGGATAAAGCAAGAGCACAGCTCAGCTCAGAGTCTCTTCTATTCTCCTGCCTCGTCTCTCATCTCCTCCCAGGCCCGTTGCAGTGCTCGCACTGCTGAACAGCCGCACAGGCACACACATACACGTATCAGCGAGGGCCTCGGGGGCTCAGGTGCTTAGAGGTGAATAGAATAATATGGCCATGCTCTGTTTTAAGTCTACGTCAGTTTGGGTTTTCACTCTGTCCTCTGTCGTCTGCCCTCCTACAGCGAAGCTGCAGTGTGCTCTTGTTCCTGCACAGGTCAGCTCCTTGAAACCTTAACCCACCATAAAAGCTGAGAGAAGTGACAGAAATGTCAGAGGGCAGTCAACAAAGGAGAGGTAACGGGAACCAGGCCTGCAGAGCTGCAGTCATTTACCCATTTCTCGCCTATATGTTTTGGACACTTTTAAACACACGCTCGCTTGTGCAAAATAGCAAAATATCATTCCTGAATCCTTAGCTGTGTATTCTGCCTCACCTATCTCTGGTCATCATAAATCAAAGACAAACATGCTCAGAACATGCTATGCCAGTGACTGTTTGGCCTGGAAACATTTGTTGGATGACATAAGGTTGATTAATTTCCTTTCTGTAGTGTTTCGGGAAATAAAACCTGATCCGAGACAGTTATATGGATTCACTAACGAGGCTGCACTCTAAATGGATCGAGGGTCAAATAAGGAGCAAAGCAGGAACAAATCAAACATGAATCCCAGAGAGTCATTTGTGAAAATTACCGTTCCTGTAATTTATGAATTCATCATGAAAAACCTGGCAAAAAGGCCTCGTGGTTCAAATTAATTTGTGCAGCCACATTCATAGTCACATTCACTCACCCTATCCATAATAGGCTGGAACACATTGTGCATATATCAGCAGTGCATTGTATTCTTGATTAGCTTGTGGTTTGCTCTCTATCAGCTAGATTTAACTTGATTCACTTGCTCATTATACTTTGATCTGTATGGTGGCCGGGGCAGAGCTCAGTGTCTCACTTCCCTCATGGCAGAGGTGAGGCCTGGCTGCAATAAAAAACACCAACAGTTCAGCTTAATCCAAATCTTTAAACCCTCACAGGCCCGCAGGACATTCCCTGTTAAGCAGTCAGCACACTCGTGCACTCCACAAGGTCCAAGGCTGGTTTTTACATTCATAGGCATCTTTATTTATGATTGTCTGTCAGCACTGACCTGCAGTGAAACCTCAGTGCAATGGTTTGGAAAATGGAAATATTTAAAATACGTCCACAACTCAAAATTTATATTATCAGTAAAAGTAAAAAAGTCATAGACATCATTTGCAAATAACAGTTTTCATATTTGATCTTAAAAATAGTTTAATGGTTTTGCAGATGCACTTAGTCCCTTTCTTACTGAAAGCTAGGTGGAAATTGATACCTCACCTCTCCATATGGCGCTAAGCTTTAGCCGAAAGCTGGCTAATTTAGCTTGCAGTAAGAAATTAACAGGTTTCTTTGAAACTGAGATTCAAGCAATCGTTTTACTTTGTGGCATACCTCACCAACTGCTGTGTCCAGCCACAATAAGCATGCTAGAATTAGGAAATCCAGACTCTCTGCTGTTCTCTAGTCAAGGCATTCATTATTGTAGGTTTTAATTATGCAAATTAAGCAATTGAAGTGCCTTGATTAAATAGAGTCTGGTGGTTGTCAGTGTCTCTTATTTTTTTTACCTGTCCTTTCAGGAAAGGGCACTTTTCCACGAGACTTTTCATTATCTTCTCTCTGAATAACATAAAATGTGTCAAGGCAGTTAAAATGTAGGGGTAGTAGCTCGAGGACCCAATTTCAGAAAAGTTAATTTAGGCTTGACCCCCTTAGCGTGATGTCATAAAATGGTTATAATCAGAAATTCATTGTAAATGTTATGCAAAAATCGTTGCTGCTGCTGCTTTGTTGAACATTCAAAGCAAGTGGACTGTGCACAAAAACATCACTGCATTGCTGCAATTGTCCACTTACACCACTGGGCTCCACAGAGCCACAATAAACAACAGCGTGGAGGGGAGAAGGGCTTTACTTCCCCGAGTTTCTTGTTCCTTTAGACCCAAACAGGAAAATGCAAAAGCTGTCTGGACTTCAATGTGTGTTAAAAGTCAGCTTTCCCTCCAGTCGCTTCATGTCTGAAAGCACATTCACTTGACCCAAACACTTTTCCTTGAATTTTTATCTACTCACTACTACTACTGTATTCAAACAATAAGTCTACGGCAGAGAAGGGGGGGGGGATGCCTGGGGACCAAGCTGACTTCCTCCTCTCAAAAACGGGACGGCGGGCGGATGGGGAGGGAGGGGAAGTGTGACCTCAGTAAACAGTCTCCGCACTCATTTTTCCCATGACGGCCGCAGACACAACACTGGCTGAACTCTAGCAGGTATCCCAGCAGGCCACCTGAATAACCGTGTTGACCTTCTTCCCTCCATGGAGGAAGTAATTTGGAAGCGATCATCCATAACTGCATCCATCCTATGAGGCCCAACAGGTGAGCAGCTCAAACTCACAAAGACAATGGTTTTATTATCCTTCACCTAGGGGAAACCTATACCATAACGCTGGTACAATAACAGCACCCTGCCATCACTGTTTGCCACCCCGGAATTAAGGCGCAATTTAGCCATCAACAAGTGCAAAATACGGGGCAGAGGGGAAGTCTTCGTCTCTTTCTTCAGCCCAGAGCACCTGTTGAAGGCCACAAAGTACTGCTGGAGGGTCCCACACTAAAAAAGGGGAGGTCAGTTCCCAGGGCAGATAATAATAGTTAGGGTTTGGCTAATGTGTGGACTTAACCTGAAACCTGACTATAGATCTGATACACTCAAAACCACCTTTAAAGATTAGACCACACATACAGGTGATTCAAACCGGAGCACAGGTGCTGTCCAAATGTTTCCTTCTCCCTTATGTATTCTGTTCCTGTATGAACATCAGGTGCAGGCGTATTCAGGGTGAACCTTGTAGAGCAGTAATCCAATCTAACTTTGAGACTTTCCCTCTAAAATGGTACAACAAAGGAGAACCGACCCTGGGGCAAAAACCAGCGCGCCACAACAACAGTGGTCTCAGGGCCTATATTTAACAGCGGTGGGAATTGTGGGAGCAGCAGCACAGGAACACTTTCAATGCACAGCGAAGGTCGACTGGGACTTAACTTCCTCCTCAGTCTCCAACGTGAGCGGGGCCTGCTTGTTTCGGCCCCTTCGACACACACACACACACACACACACACACACACACACACCCCCACACACACACACACACACCCAACAGCAAAATAAAAAGATAAGCATTGTTTAGCCAAACAATAGGCCACTTTCAAAGTCTCAAAAGCTTCCATTTTCACATCCAGAGCCAGCATTTTGAAGTCAAGTATAGCAATAAACAGCTTTGCAAGTGGACTGTGAGAGCTTTCTTGGTGAAACATTAGCTGGATCTAATTTCACTGTTCATGTTTCAATGCGAAGAGCAGGTGCAGGTGGACACAAGCATCACTACAGAGCTCCTATCACTATTCTGTGGTAATAGTTACTATAATTTGCTTGCTTGATGGCTTTTTATGAAAATTTTACCATGAATTACTGTAAAGCAGAAGTGCAACTTGGGTGATCAAAGTACTTTTCAATGCAAACAAAAAAAGTTAAAATGTGAGCGACAGAATGTGCTAAAAGATTTCAAAGATTACAAATTATAACACCAACCTTCAGTGAATTCTGGTCAGCCAGAGCTAGCGCTTGTTTCTTCAGCTCTGAGACTTTCTTCTGGCAACTTTGGCAAAAGCCTCCCTTCTCCTCCGACTCGGAGATGGGAACCGACCCGGCGCCCTCAGGAGGAGGTCGGCTGCTCCATTGCGCTTCCTCCGCGGAGTGAAGTCTTTTCCTGGGGGTCGCGGGAGACTCTCCACCCGGACATCCCTCCACCTTCGGAACAAGCAAAGGTTTGGTTAACTTTTGAGGTTTCAAAAAAGAGTAGTTTGCACTTAAAAAGCCTCCAACTGTGACGGTGAAACTGTTTTGCCTGTACCTTGACAACCCGTTTGAATACAGAGCACCTGAAGTGCGCACCTCACAAAAGCAGATGTAAATAAAAACAATGCAAACTGTATTTAAGAATAAGCAAATTAGTTTTTTTACACGTAATCCTGTGCAGGGAGACACTTACAGTGAACACGCGGTTGTCATGGTCTTCACCATCAAAAGCTGAACTGCCCCAAGAGGAGCTCATTCTCCCAACTCAAGGTTGCACCTTCAGGAGAACGTCTTGAAACTCACGGATACTGTGGCTGAAAAATGCGAGACCGAGCCATAGGCTGCACCGAAGACCGGACTGAAGGTTATCAGTCATCTGTCACATCGCACCGGACCGGTGGCGGCTGAGCGAAGGCAACTTGTGAGTGCGCCCCATGAAGCTCCAAAGTTGTGGAGGAGTTTTGGTACAGGAGGGCACTCAGCCGTGCGCAGGAGGCGGTGTTACTCTCCGAATGGGAGGGATAAAGAAACTTCCCTGCTCATGCGGCAATCAAGTTGTCTGTGAAGTGAACCATTATCGAATATTATACTAATTTAACTGCATAAAAACGTTTCCACTATTTCTTTATTAAAAATCTCAGTAGTTTCTCTCTCAGCTTGCTCTATTCAGTTTATCACGCGCGGATTTAAATAGCCATAGTCTAGAGTAGTTTTAAAGTTTTACAACTGTATTAAATGTAAAAATATCTTAAGAGATATAAAGAGATTAAAAAATATATATTATATATGAAAAATATAATACTAGATGCCTTAATCACTTTAAGGTACCCAATCTGTTATTTGGGGGGATTTTGTCGCATATAGAAATAAAATTGGTAGGTAGGGCTATATAAAACCCTAAATTGGAGCTTAATTAAACTAATGTCAAAGACAACATCTTACATGAATGATAATGATAATATGAATCTTCTTGCAGGATTTTGTGCTTTATTCGCTTTCAGGGTGCACCGTCAACTGTTGCCTCTCAGGGAGCAGAGATGTTTGTCGCTGATGTTACTCTGGCGCCATCCTCCGTCAGAAATAAAGAACACCATCTCTCAAATTGAAGAGGGTGGGCTCTCCACGGTTAAATATTTAATTGGTAAACTTTGAATATTTCATGCGGGTGATGTAAGCGACAGTCGCCACATGCCCTGCTGTCCTGCACATAAGAAACGGTTTCTCTTTTTTCTCTCCCCATAAAAAGATTTTAATTGATTTCACTTTTTTCTCGTCCACTTCTTTTGCACAAGTCATATCAGCCAATGGTGACGTTTTAAACGTAAATATAACCTCCAATATATGTTTTTATCGTCGGCTGCAACATTTCTCGGGGCTGAAAGGGGCTTGTCAAAAGACACTGGAAGATTTATTATTAGGAAATTAAGACTTAAATTAAACAACGCACCTTGTAATAAACATTTTTTCCACACCAGCTTATAAGTCATATTTAAATATGTTGGTAAGTTGTCATTGAATTGTCTACCAAGCCTTATTTTTCCTCGTTTACTTTAACAGCAGTTAAAGAGAATTTAAGTTAAGGCACTTTTATTTGCTGCAAAATGCTGAAGAAAGTATTGATACGCAAAACTGGAGATTCTTGAAATCAGTGAATGAAGCTGGAGGTTAACAGGGATCGCAGATGCTACGAGGTGCTGCTCACGGTCCTGAATAGCGGACAGGACCCGTCAAGCGCGCATCATTTATCTGGCTCGTCACTGTTTCCCACTTGTGCAAACAGCGCTCCAGCAAGAACATGCTCTCTGAGATAGCGTTTGTTTCAAACATCCCTTGAGAAAACTCTTACCTTTGTTTTTCTCTTCAGCAGGTGACTTGTAAACCCAAATATAATGTCCGAGTCGACGAAGAATGTCCCCAGGTCTATGACGCTGGGGTTGGGCTTCCCAGCTTCGGGAGACCCCGGTGAGTTTGGTAAAGCCATGTGGGCTGCAAGTGTACCCTAGAAAATATTCCACTCCCTGGGAAACCTATTTGATTCTTACAGCCATCTATTTTATATGTCTCGTACCACCTAAAAAGATCCAAAGGGGTTTTTAATCCGGACATTCAGTCATTCAAGCTGAGCGCTCGCACGTGTGCGTAAAATAGCCACGACTTCCAGCAGCCCAATAAGAGGGAGGGAAACAAGCACTGCAATCCATCCGGTGCGCAAAAATGTGTTTATATCCACTGAAATACTTTTTTAGCCATCCTGAGGAAGATTATCCATGATCTTTGAGTGCTGTTGCAGGTCTGAGAGAGAAGGAGCACCTTGTGCATCTGCTGCACTCTCATCTCATCTCCTCTCCCCCTCCCTCCCTTCCTCTCTCCCCCTCACTCAGCCTCCCTCTCTCTCCATCTCTCTCGCTCTCTGTTCCCTCAGATAGAGATGACCTGCTCTCATAGCCGATTTGCTGGTGCGTCGTTGTCATCCCCCTGGACGAACACGTAAAACACAATGACAATCCGGCTATAACCCCTAACGGCAGACCCCCTGTAATATTCCTGTATTATTCATGTAGGGGCTTGCAGTAACGATCCAATCAAAGCTTCTATGTTATATGTTTGTCTTATATACATATATAATGTTCCTATAATCTTCCTGCAGCAGAATGTACTGCAGCTCTGTGGTTAAAGTGTTGCTGTAGAAGCCAGTCTGGGATATAATCAAATATGAGGCACTTGATTTGTTTACCGTGATGACGGTTATCTGCAGTGATAGCCAATTTTGTTTGGATTGAAACAGATCAGCTTTTGATTGATTTTACTTTATTACAGTCTGTATCGAAATCAGATCAGCTCAAATTTCCTGTGAGATGTCCAAGGCGGAAAAATCTCCCGAGTGCTGAAATTCCTGATAATTTAAGGTGTTTGCTGCTTAAAAATGGAACTAACAGTTATAACTGAGTAAGATCGCATGGTTGCCAATCACTATGCAGCGAATAGCCTCAACTCTTCGAGCAAGATGCGGCTAAGATAGTGAGATTAAGAACGAGGCCAGTGGGTGGTTTCCCTGTGATCCAGCGGATCTATTATAAAAGTAATGAGTTGTCTTTAAAAAACAAAAGTAAAAACTATTTAGAGACGATTCGTTTTTAGAATGAAAACAGGCGTTAAACAGAATAATCAGAGCGTTGTCCTGCCTGGGTTTAATTTACGAATATAAACCAGTTTTTCTTCTCAGACTGGACTGCACGGAAACAAACTGTAGTGATGATGTCATGCACATGGAGCCGCTCCTCGGTGAGCTACGTGTCACTGTGAAACGCGGCACCCGTGGTGGTTTCACCGAAACACTGGCTCGCATTTCTTGAAAACTGAATTCAAATTGACAAAGTATGCTTTTTTTAATGTTACAGCTGTAAGAAC
The DNA here is from genome assembly GCF_000239375.1 of Pundamilia nyererei. NCBI lineage: Eukaryota > Metazoa > Chordata > Actinopteri > Cichliformes > Cichlidae > Pundamilia > Pundamilia nyererei. The sequence goes on from NW_005187411.1 coordinate 6,509,636, forward strand.
CCGCATTATTTCTTTTGGATTAAATTGATATAATGGGGTTAAGTGTCACCACCAAAGCCCATAAGAGCAGAAACAAATATTTGATAGGCTATATGTTGCACCTGAGAGTGCAGTTTAAATTAAGAAACACCACAGGCTGGTGTGGTATGTGGTATTTTGGGCTCCGTGGTATAAGACTATGACATGATTAGCTTTATTTAGCTCTGAGTTTTAAAAGGTGCCTTCAAAGCCCCTGGAAACAGCAGTACCTGTTGGCTGAGGTTGAAATCTGTGGATGGTTCCTTTAACTTAACAAATGAACTAGCTGAGCGGAAATCATATCTTGGGTGAAATTTATCTTTAACTTCAATCGTTTTATTAGTTTAGCTCATTAGTATCAGAGCCCAAATACAGTCAACTTTTATTCACAGTGGCGGTAAGTGTAAGTGTGACGTATCTGATCTGACTGCTGGAAAGTTGTAAGGTCACCGGGAGAGAGCGGCGGCTGCATGGAGCAAAGTTTTTCTTTGTCTTTCCGGAGGGCAGAGAAGATCAAGAGTGACTCTGGTGCAACAATTATGACTTGACAGCTAAGCAGAGGGGGGTTAATCATTTGTTTTATCCCCAGAACAACGCAACTCATCACACCCGCTGTTGCGCATGCAAGCATGCATGCACGCAAACACAGACACCTTCTTTTGTGTGATGGAGAGACAGGGGTTGTGAGAAGAGCAATAACTGCAATTCATAGTAAAGATGATTTACCATGTCCGTCACCCAGCCCTCCCCTCTGGAGGAGGTCTGGGTTGAGTCTCCTCTGGCCGCTGATGAAATTCCAAAGACGGGATCCCCTGGGACTTCGTGTGCTGCTACATCTGCTGCCCTTGCGCACGTACAGGGAAATCGCTCTGGGCATCTCATTAAGTCCTCTCCTATGTCTTATCCTCTGACTGTGAGACCTCGATCTGCAGCTTCTCCCGGTGCACGGACAGGCTTTGTGAGAAACGTTTAGCAAATATTGATAGTTCTTGGCGCATGGAGGAGATCAAAAGAGAAAAAGGAAGGGGGCTGTCTAAAAAGGGGAGAAGGAATAAATGGTGCACACTGCTTTCATGAATGATTTATGCAATGTAGAGTAGCCTTTCCCTTCCCTGGGAAAAAGCATTTGGATTTACTTGTGTCAGATTGTGAGTCCTTAGTTTTGGTTTTCTCATCAAACCTTTAAGCAGATAAGAGACCTGAATGCAAACCTGTGGCTTTAATTAAGTCTATCTCAGTTTAGAGGCTTTTTAAACTAATTTAGACTAATAAATGATTTAATCAATATAATACAGACGGGAAAACAACAGCCCAGGAAAAATGATCTTAAACCAAGTTAAATGGGGAAATAGCTGCCCCACGCTTAACTATTTGTTGATTAAAATGTCTTACCAGCAACTATTTTTCTCTGTTTTGGCAAATTAGATAGCAGCAGATGTGATTTTTCCATATTTACCACAGTTGCAATTTTCAGTACTTTGGACAGCGACCATCCCTGCAGACGTAAAGTACACAATCCCACGCATACCCATTAGTGACAAATGGTTCTTTATTGACTTCTGAACAGCAGCAACAGTAAAGCAGTGAAAAAGACGGGTGTTACAGCAGCAGGAGCAGCAGAGCTGTTAAAAAATTTGTATGTGCGCCAGCAGAATGAAATTACTGAACCCTGAAGATTTTTACAGCTCCCCGCAGCTCCTGGATTGCAGGTGTGATTGCAACACAAGGGGGCACAATGAGAGTAGGAGACAAAGGCGTGCATTAAGGAAGAAGAAAAGCAGAGCAATTCACTCTGTCGTTTAAAAAAATTAATTTAAAAAAAGGCAAACGTTAGACCTTTCTGGTATAAAGTCACTCGAGAACAGTGTAGCTTCTTCTCCAAAGGTGGGAGCATTTGTCGTACTGGTCAAGTGGTCCTAAACATTTCACAATTTTGTTAAAGAACTGTTGAACTGTTGAGAACCACTTAATCAGAGAGACTACGCACGTCTTCAGGTCCGTCCTCTAAACTGCTGATCTCACTAGTGAAAGAAACAACAACAGACAGAATTAAGTTCTGTTAATCTGTCGGTTAAGGCACAAGTCAAACACATCACGACAGCAGATTTCACACTGGGCCTGATGGAGAGCAAATACGCAAAAACTAACAAGGGGTTTCAGCCAACGTGCGCTGAGAAGACTTACCTAGAGATAGTTCTTTCCTCGCGGTGGTGTTTCTTTGTGTCATCCCAGCCCAGACTGACTAACTGCAGGGTTAAGAGCTCTTTATATAGCGTTTTGGGGTTGGTTCGTACAAGCCTCACATTCAGGCAGGAATGAGGCCCGTGCAGGTCCAACCGGATGAGCTGGGTTCCACCAGTAGGAGCACGATAGGGCAGCCACGCTCAAGACAAAGATAGCAACTGCTATCACATGAACATGAGGAATTTCACGTTATCTTTGTCTTTGTAGTTTGTTTAATTTCTGATGAAACTATCAATTGTCTCACAAAGTCTTACATTGTGTGAGCTGAAGGGCTGTGTTTGGGTTTCATGTCATGTAACACCTATTTTAAGCAGATACTCTGGCTACCTGTCAGTGTTAAGATTGTATTACTAGCTTTTAAATCACTGAATGGCCTGCACGAGATAAATTATAGATGGGAGTTTAATAGACACGGCATTTCAGTGGTCTCAGAGGGACTCGGTTTCACTTGACTTTTCTTTAAAAAAAAATAAATAGGGGGAAAACCCCACTATGTTTTTAGATTAGCCTTTAACTAAACCACACCTTTGAAAACGGCTATTTCCAGCCTTTTTAAAAAAAAAGTTTTCCAATTTCATTTTTACGTTTTTAAAACATTTTATTGTATGTAAAAGTGATAACTGCTCAAGAATCAGGCATGGAGCAGTCCATGTGTTTTTTATTTTTTTTGTGCAACATGGGAGCGATCACAGGAGACATTTCTCTGAAAGAAGAAATTTATTTCTGCCTCTTTTTTTCATCCACAGAACAAACTAAATCTCCCAGAGTTCCTGATTTGCAGCAGCAGAGGCAACAGCAGCAATGGAAACAACAGGATACATTTAAAAGAACTAAGATGTATATGCACACACATGTAATCACAAAACATTTACGTGAATGACTTTTGCCCAGATTGGTATTAACGTTACTGAAAACCAAACAGGAGTAGCAATGTTTAACATTTCCTCATGTTTAACTAAAGTAACGAATAAGTAAATGTCATTCATTTGTGATTACAAATGTAAAGAATGCGAAAAGACATTTAAAACACAATAAGGAAAACAGAAACCGTGACACTTTAAAGCATTTATGTCTCACACAATACTCCGGATTTCCCCTTTCCATCTTAAAGAAAGAGATATGTGACACTTCAGGCTCAACAATCAGAACAAGAAACACGCTAGATGAGTTGCAAAGGTTTAAACTGCAGGTTTCTGAAATACCTGTTGTAGCAGGAGGAAATGAAAAGCTCTGGGAACAGAGGTATACTTTGGCTCAAAATGCATGGGTAGTTTGGACACCATCCAAA
>NW_005187411.1:6514897-6616075 GCF_000239375.1 Pundamilia nyererei
ACACACACAGACAGACAGATAGACATAACCACTGCTTTTCTAGTCTAAGTGAGCACTTTCTTACTACAAGCCATATGCACTTAATCACACACGCATTCACACAGTGCTTTTCTCTATACCTAAACACTAACACTCTCATGGATGAATCAAAACTCAGGGCTCATTTTTGCCCAAGGTTAAGCTGACATGCAGACTGGATCTAACTACCAACCTTCCAGTTGGCAGATGACCTACTCTATGTCCCGAGCCACAGTCGACCCGGTTATAATATAATATATTGTTGGCACTAGGAGCTTTTCCGATTTCCTTTTGCAGTCTGCTTGTGTGTCAGTTCAACCAGTGGGATCTGAGCAGGTGTGGGTACATGCAGGTGAACAAGGTGTGTGAAGACCCAAAGAGTGAGTGCATTAACCAAAATGCTATGTGGACATAGTCACCTATCACCTGACATAAATTTAGGGTTTTAATTTGATTTTCAAAAGGAATCTATTTGTAAACTATAACTGAACAGGAAGTATGGAATTATTAAAATATACTTCTATTGGATGTCCTGGTTACACCAGAAACCCAGACCCCAAAAAAAGCCCCCTTCCCCCAGGTTTTCAATCAGCATGCTAGCTAATGGCTTTCCGGATCAGAGCCATTTCTCTGTAGATTTGGCACGTTATTCCCACCCAATTTGGTGACCATTCCAAGTGTATGCAATTCCTCTTTAGCACTTTGCGCTGAGACACACAACCCAGTGACAACAGGTCATGATGGATAATAAGCAAAAGGTATTGTAGACAAAGAAACAAGGGAGCCAATGCAGTCATGCACAGGGTTTGATCTCATGCTGAGTATGGGGAATGTAGACACAGGGAAACACACACACTTGGGCTACATCTTTTTTACCTCTTCCTCATCATCATCATCATCATCATCATCATTAAATTCACCCAATACTTTCTGGAATTAAACAAAGTAATTGAGAGAAAATTATAGACAGAGAAACCAAGCTTGCCCTGCAGAAGAGTAAAGCTGAAAAATGGAGAAAACAGAGCATACCTTTGATTTTTTGCTCTCGAGTCGGAGCAAAAATGCTACCACATCCTTTTTGCCGACAGCTTGTGCCTGTGACAGGCGATGATGGAGAAGTTTTTTTAACTTTGTGAACTGCTAAGTGTTAATAAAATAGAAATATGCCTTCCTACAAACCCACCACTTGAATTGCAGTCTGCCCATCATAGCCTGGTTGATTTAAGTCTGCTCCAGCAAGGCTCCAGATTTCCAGACCATCCAGGTCACCATTGGCTGCCAGGCTGATGCACACAAAGTAAAAGCATTATTACAGCAACAGGATTCATTTTTCCAAAATCAGTATTAATATAATATACACTGGGCAAAGAACAGCTTGTGTAAAGGAAATTTGTGGAAAGACTGCAAAAGCATATCAATGGAACATTCAGTATTACTGAGCCACATGAGCCACAGGAGCTTGAGGTTTATCTTCATAGTGACACATGCAATGCTTATCATATGAAAGGTGTGTTCCTGAAACTGGAAATTGGAACGGTCTTAACAAAACCTGTTTAGTGTCTCGGGCAGATTAAAAAAAAAAAAGAAAGAAAGGGGAAAAAAACAACACGTACTCACTGACACTACAGATAGAGAACAGATCTGAAGCTATGCAGTTAGGGAGCATTCCTACAGTTTGTGTAAGAGTGGGACAACTGGTTGCACCTGTGTCAGGTGTAGGATGTAGGATGTAGATGTAGGATGGGTCATTAGTGACGGTGGAGCAACGAAGTGGCTGTGTACAATTGTTACAATACTTCCTTTTTTGTGTCTGACCTGCACATTTCAGTTCCTGCTTCCTCCAACTCATGTCTGGAGAAATGAGCTCCGGTCTTTCTCAGCAGCTTCACAACTTCCTTGTGTCTAAGTTAGAGAGCATGTAATCACAGAGTTATTGTTACTGTATATCACCATTCACACATGCACTCTTTTCTATTAATAAAAGGGCATCGCAACTGATCACTTTTCTGTAACTCTTGCAAACCTTAAGACAGAGCTAGTAACATATTCCACATGGTACAAGTTTCAAGGAATGTAATAACACAACACAACATTGTGACTATAAATCTCTATCTAATTGCAGTTGTATTAGGACATTAGATTATGGTGCATTTTTGCTATTCTCAATCCAAAAGTCAGGTCTTCCCCTCTCGGTGCCTGTGTCCAATCGAGAGCAGCTGTTGCAGCACACACACATAGACCCTGCTATTAATGATGGGCCCAAATACTCAGAAGTTTGGCTAGACTTCAAGAGAAGTGATGATGACAATCTCAGTTACAACAAGCGTGACGAGTCCTTTGCACGTGAACCAAATAATGCTCGTGCACTCCATCTCCATCTCTTAGCGAGATGCCAGAGAGCCTATATCTCATTAATAAAAGGGCTTATGTTTAATAAGCATATTCGTTTGAATCAGAAGAAACAGACATAACTACCTATTAAGTGTAATTAGATATAATGCTAATTTTAAACAACATTTTCATTCACACTAATTTAGACTTGGAGCGAAAGAGTCTGTGTGGCAGTAATCGTCGTTTGGCAAGTACGAACAAGTTTGTTGTCCCCCGCAAAGAGCCGCCCATGCAGGAGTCACATGCAGTGATTTTCACGGTGACAAGAAATGTGCATTAAAAGGAAAGGCTGAAAAGTTTCCACAACTGACCCGCAGGCTTTCTGAATAAGACCTGTGTGACAAAGCGACAGGGTAAGCTAGTAAGAGCTCAATTTTGTGCCTAATTGTTTAGCTGTATGGAAAGCAACAGCCAGAGAACCTATTAGGGACTTCCTGCAGAGCATAAAGAAGCCAGTAACTCTCATCAATGAACCGGGGAGCAAGCTGGTAGGACTGGTTCAGAGGGCACTCCCCACATTTCTTTCAGGTTTCTCTCTCTGTCCTCTCTGCCTCTCCTTATATGGGCATTAGGCTCTTACTACAGTATGAAATGTGGCTCACAATGTGCTCGCGCATCCCTGACAGCAACTTAAAACTCCACTTTTATTACTTTTGTTATTTCAGTGAAAATATTAAGAAGGGGAATAGCTGCTCAAGCTGTGCAGCACATTACAGGAAGTGTAACAACAGGTGTCTGCGCTCCAGTGCATCCCTCTGCCATCACAAAGGCAACAAGTCCACACTTGCAGCACCAACCGTTGAAAGAGATGAGCCATTTGTCGCAGCTCTGACACACACAACGTTTTCACCCTGAGGCTCAACATAGCCCTGAAATGTTACGCCTGGCTATTCCCTGACAGACGTTTAGAGCAACCTCAGTGAATGACACAAAATTAAAAATACAGCTTTGGTAAAAATAAACACTGCCTAAATTGTCAGATGACAATTAGCCTAATTAGCTTATAATTATTGCCCGGCCTCTAAACTCCATTACGAGCCCCTTCCTGGTTTCACCCTCCCCCCAGCCGCTGCTGCTTTCTTGCCATTTGAGCAAAACCTATCAGCAGCTCATGTAATGAAGTCCTCTCTGTAGCAGCTATTAAACATATTTGCAGGAGATCCTCAGATGTCTAATTGCCAAGAGGGGGGGATTTAAATTGTTGTGTTTGCAAATTCATAAATGACAATATTACTTTAACAGCAAGATACAGGCAGACACACTGGCCCTTACTGTTTCGAAACAAGACAAGTCTTACCTGAAACGCACAGCATTGCATAGGGGTGTGTCGCCATAGCGATCTTTAGTGTGGACCGAAGCTCCATGACTCAGTAGGTACTGCACCATTTTGAGGTGGCCCTCACAGGCAGCAACATGAAGGGGTGTGCGTCCATCGTAGTCCACCAGACATAAGTTACTGCCCTGTGGAAAGGGAAAATCCTCAGTGTGTGTGCTGGTGGTTTAAAGGTTAGTGTGGTGAGATGATGTATTGATTTTATTTCTAATCTATATTTGTTCTTTTTGTTTATTTGTTTTGATTTAATCTTTATTTATACGGGTAATCCCAGTGAGACTCAATGCTCAATCACAAGAGAAACCTGTTTCAGACAGCGTAACAAAATTACAAAAATAATAATAAAAAATCTCCTGAAAAAGACTAAAACTTGAGTGTACAACTAGAATGATCGAAAAGCCTTACACCACTGCTAGATTTGGGCGATGCCAAACCTGTGGCTGATTTTTTTTCCACTCATCTGAGGATCTAAAGTGCCAAACTGTTTGAGTAGTAGTCTTCAAGAATACTTCTCCAGGCTTCTTGAAGGACATTCAAAGCTCTTCTCTGGATGTTTGCTGCTTTTTGTTCCATTCTTTGTGAGGATGATCCCACACTGCTTCAGTAATGTTGAGGTCTGGGCTCTGAGGGCCAACCCATGCCTGGTAGTGTCCCACTGTATTTTTGTTTGTCTTTATCCATGTATGCTTTTAGTTTGACAGTGTGTTTGGGATCACCGTCATGCTGAAAAAATGAAGCCGTTGCCAATCTGATGCTTTCCAATTAGCATTACATCGGATCAAAATTTGACAGCACATTTCTGTGTTTATAATTCCATCAATTTTGACAACGTCACCATCCACCGTGCTTGTATTCACTCACTGTTGTAGCTCTCTCTCGATCTCCTCTGTAGATACTGACAATGATTTGAACCAAAATTTTCAATTTGATCACTTCTTAAGACCTGCTGCTACCGATTTTAACTAAATTTCTTGTCTAATGTGGTATATCTCAGCCCTTTCTCCCTGCTTACTTTCCTTAAGAGTGGCTGCTTGACAGCCGCCCTTCTAAAATTTCTGCAGAGGCTTCAGTGAACATTAGAGGGATCATCAACTGGAAGGTTTTTGCTGGATTTTCTTTACTATTTCTTAAGGACATGACTTTCAAATACTGTTCATCTGCTGCTTTTTTATGCTTGAATGATTCATGGGTCAGTGTTAAGTGACTTAACAAATATACAAAAAATAAAAATAAACAAGGTCTGGACCAAAAATGAGTGAAAAGCAGCCAATGCCCTTACGTGAGGGCAGAATATATTTTTGAAAACTTCAAGGTAATCTAGGCAGCAGCTGCATTCCAGTCAATCCACATACAGACATGTACATGCGACTGTGGAGACAACTCTAGGCTTGCCATACCAGTCTGTCCTCTAGTTCTGCTTGTCTGAGTGCCTGCGTGTTGACTACACCGCTCTAATACAAAATGGAAGTGTGACCCTGAAAATGTTTTGAAAATCTACCAGTGGGAAAAGTTTTCCAAAGTTCAATGACCTTACAGCCAAACATGACCAGGAAAGAAATGGGTAAAATGTGTTTGGAGACTCAAAAACAGGAAATAATGATTAACTTTACAGCATGTGGTGAAGGTCGTAGGATCGCTTACCATTTCTTTTAGGGCTTTTAAGGCCTCAATGTCACCGATCTTAGCAGCGGCGCATGCCAGCGTGGGAGTCAGAGCATCTCGGATGGCTTCCAGCTCCTTTTGAAACCAGATTCCAAGAATTTTAAAACCCGCAATTTCTCTGAATATGAAAACAAGTCATCAAGTATGGCAAAATGACAAGCTCCTAATAACCTAAAGTTAGCCCCAGAGCTGAAAGTCTGCGGAAATGCACTGCTACCCTTACCTCTTTGCAGCTGACGCTTAGAGACTTGGCAATGACTTGGATGAAACGGCTGTCACTCAGGCACAGTTTGGCTCCTGCCAAGTCAGCGATCATTTCACCTCGCAGGTTCTCTGCCATCATCTGGACAGAGTCACAAAAAAAGAATAATCTTTTAGCACTTTGTTACTTTAAAAACTTCCACATAATGGAAAAGAAAGTGTTGAAAGTGCCACCAGCCTTTTTCTTCGCCTCCAGAGCAAGCTCCTTCTTGGCCAATACGTAGGACAGTTTTGACAGCGCAGCCTCTGGAGTCATGTCGCCTCCTGCTATCAGGCCGGCTTCTATCAAGACCTGTAGTATCAATCACAGGAATAAGTGACCTGATTGATTCATTCTCTCTCCAACTCAACTGAACATATTAACAAGACTGTGATTAATTACCAAGCGTCATGAACTACCTTGCCAGTGGCGTAGGATGTAGACACCGACCCCCTCAGACACTGCGTGCAGTTGATGATGATGACACCGGCATCAGTGGCTTTCTTTAACTGTTCCAGGAGATCAGGGCGGTTATCGGGGGCATTTCCGCTGCCGTAGGTTTCCAGGACCACTCCTTCCATGGGTGGCTGCAGGAAAGCCTTTACCTGGACAAAGATGAGCGCAGTTTCAGGTTATAAACACCCAAAATTTATGGCCATCTTAACTGGCTACTCAACTGTGCAGAATCAAGATGAGAAATTAGTATTCCGTGTTATTTTTCCTGCAGCCCCTTTAACTCCATGCAACCCATTCACTCTCCTAAAAGCCCATCTGGTGCCATCTCTGCAACCAGAGTATCTCAGTCGCTGGTTGGTTGGTTGGCACTGGGAAGCCCTACACCACATCATTAGCCATGGCATATGACTAGAATGGCAGAAAGGAGAGCAATTAATCTGAAGGTGTTAGCAAGCATAAAGTCACTTGGCAAGTTTGTGCCAGTTACCATAAAATGCGAGAAGAAGGTGACATTAAAAGTTCCAGGTTCACTCAGTATTTTTTGATGCGATAAGCAGTTTGACAAGAAAGGTGTGACGCAGATTATCAATGAAGCTCCCGTACTGCAGAGTGCGGACACACGAGAGCCAAGTGCCTAATCAAAACGGTGCCTCATAAAAGCAGTTAAAGGCTGTAAGAAAGCCTTGATAGCAGAGTTGGGCAGTGGGAGCAGATTGAGACAGTAAAGTCGCTCCCCCAGCAGACGCTGCAGGGGGAGGTGCAGCTAAATGTTACAGTATCTGTAGCAACCCTCCCTCTTTACAGGGTGATTGGACATGGCCCATAACTCCGTCTCATCTTTCTCTGGCTTGAGCTTTGATGGCAGCTTACATGACTGGGAAAGTAACAGAAGAAGGCTAATAGCGCAATTACATTGAAGTTAACTATATTTTATTGCAGACAAAACAACAGTCTGTTACCTTTGAAGAACAGGTGATCTCGACTACATTTTAGTACAACAGAAAAAAAGGAGGCAATTACAACTTTCTCGACTTAAAGATTTGCACCATGCCGGCAATTTTAACATACTCATTTCAGCACTTGACTGCATGTCATTTGGTTTTAATTGGAAACAGCGTAAGTAAGCTGGAACCTCTGAGGCTTAGAAATGAAGCCAAGGCTCAAGTCCAAATACTGCAGTTCCTCAAGCAGCCAAATGAGGCGGTCTCAAAATGTGAGAAAACAGACTCCCGTGTTTAAAAGGACAACATCGGAGAAGACAATACGACTGCTGAGTTACATGAAGCTGGCTGTTTGTTCATGGTGCTAGTGAGTGTTTTAATCTTTTTTGTGACCTTAGCTGTAAGGTTGTACAGGGTTGCATTTAAGACTTAAAGTTATACACAACTGTCAGGGCGGCCGCTCTGAGTGATTAGTGAGGCACTCTAAGGAGCAAGCTGTTTAGTTTTTATCATTTTCATTCTTCTATCCAAATAATGACAAGCGGTAGCTTCAGAACATCTGCTAAATATTCCAAAATTACATCCATGGTCCACTTCACAGGCTACACCAGTAGCATTAAACAAAAAATGACATTTTATACCACTTTAATAAAAAGTTAAATAAACTACATTTCCCTGAAACTTACAGTAGACGCAGTGATTCCTGGGAATAGCCTAAGCAGGCCTACGTTGCGGTTCAGCTCAGTCTTGACTTGAAACTTTGCTGTGGTGTTTGCCCTCCACACTGTATCCCAGTTGACTGGCGGAAAAGTGAAAAAAACCCAATAAAAAAATAATCCTTTAAAAACAAAAAGTGATTTCTTTTCTACGTAAGCAGTTTATTGGTTCCTTACTTGTAATATCCACTTCAGCAGTGGCCAAGGGGGCCAAGTTAGGAGATGAGAATGCATTGAAGCTCCCAGCATCCACTTTGGTCACACGATTCCCTCTGTAGAGTTTGTTGTAGAAATACAGGCACACCTAACAAATGCATGTTCATAAGATGAACTTAATAATTTATTTCTTGATTGATTAAATCACTAACATATAACAGAGTTAAGAGAAAACAAAGCAACAACTGGCTATCAGGGTATTACATTCAGTCAGTTTCTCTCTCACAATCCAACATTTCTAATAAGGTTTGCAGTCAATTAGCAGCTATAAACCATCTTCTTTATCTCACCTCAGGAATGACAAATTGTCCAGCAATTAGTAATGCCCCAAGTAGATTGTCTCTGCCATCATTCCTCATCTCATAGATGGGTACCTAAAGACAGAAAGTGTCTCATTTTAACAAAGCAGTAAACCCTGGTTTATTTGTTGGTTAGTTAGTGACTTGAGGATAGCAGCTCTTACCTGTGAGCCCGTGAGAATGATCGGTTTGCCCAAATGCTCACACATAAAGGACAGGGCAGAGGCTGTGTAAGCCATAGTGTCTGTGCCATGAAGAATCACAAAACCATCGTAGCTTTCATAGTTTCTCTGGGGTGAAATAAGAAAATAATGATCATAATGGAGATAATTTCACATGGCCAGATAGATTTTAAAAGCAGGATTTAAGTAATATAAAGGCACAACAACAAATTAAAAAGCGTAGCAAGTACCTCAATGTCCTTTCCAAATCTACCCCAGTCATCTGTGGTCATATTGGAAGAGTCCAATAAAGGATTGTACTCCAAGATAGTGTAGACTATCCTCTTATTTTGTTTACTCAGTCTGGAAGAGAACAGTCCAGTTTATCTATGAGCTGCATTCTCTATATGAACATTTACACAAAGCCAAACAGTGACAGATTATACAGCCAATAATAAAGCAGCGGTGTTGGTCGTTCCAAGTACAAATATTCAACTTCAAAAGTTCACGCAGTCAACAAGCAATTAAAGTCTTTACTGGGATAAATTATTACATATTATGTATTGTGGTGAACATTTAATAAAAGCTGGATCAGGTTCTGGTTAAAGGGGAGATGTGAGCTTAAAGAAGCGTAAGGGAATGTTAAAAACGCTGACTTCAAAATCCGTTTAGCTGGGCCTTCTGTCTGAGCAACAGGGCGCCAAAACCTGTTTCAGGTTTACACACACAAAGAATTTTCAAAGGGTAAAAGGGAGGGGCAAAGTCACACAAGTTAGACAGTGCAGCACTTTAAAAGTTAAGCATTTTTGTTTAGCACAGTAGAGTCCCAATTTCCTGCACAGCTACATGACTGAACACTTACATACATTTATGGATACAAGATAGCTTATCCGATATATTTTGAAGGTTCTTTGGTGACTCGTATCATGTTGGAGCAAAAGCCTGTATTTCTTTTTCATTGCAAATAATAGGGAGGGAGTCTTTCATGCATACATATTTATGCTGCCTGTAAGTGCAGTTTAACGCAGGCATCCCACAGCCCCACCTGCCACGCTCCATGTAAGGCAGCGTGACTGACTGAAAAGCCATGAAGCGATTTTCTTTTTAATCTCCCTTTTAAAGAAACACCGTAGAACACCCCCCACATTACCATAGGGCAGCCTTATAGCATAGAGATAGGAGGTGAATGGAACAGCAGGGGGAAGAGCGGGTGAGCCCCAGTCCATCCAAGCAGGGGTCCTATAGACACTCTACTAATTAGCCTCAAGTCGACACATGACCCAAGAACATATGTTGTCGATCTTCTAGAAGAAAAGTGCCTAAAAAAAACACTATTCAAATCACCAATTATTCACATATCTGGCGGTGTGTCCTAAGGTTTAGCAAAGCTACACATTACCATACTCATGCTAAGACACTTCATATGCTCAGAATAATAAACGCATGGAAGGACGCTGGAGGTGGAAGCAAACAGCCCTGTGGCATTGCCTCTCAACATCACATGAATAAAGCTTTGCAGTTAATCAATAAACCAATTCCCCTCTGAAATAATAGACGTAGGATCAGCTCTTGAATAAGATCAACGGTATGCCTATTAAATTTGCATGTGAGTTTAATTCAGTTGATATGAACACTGCAAACTCAAGGATGAGCAAGTGTTAAGACGTGCTGAACACCTAAAAACATTCAAGCAGTAGAATATTAATGAAAAACATAAGAAGATGGCATATATATATCTCACAGATAATAAAATAACGAAGTTCTAACAACCTATCTTTAGAAAATACTTACCATTTCAAGGGCCATAGATACCTTGATATCTTTACTATAATACAGGACTAAACCCACTTTTATAATAGCAGTCAACATGAGGCCAGAGAGGAAATTAGTGTCTCTGGAAAAGGCTACTTCTACTGACGATGAAGACCCTAAAGGGCATGTCAATCGGCTCCGAGCCCAATTCACTCAACTGCACACAAGCATGAGAAAACAAGACAAAATAAAGTTAAACATGCAACACTGCAATCTATCTTTTGCTTATATCAGAAACGAGACGCTATACAGCTGCCTTGTTAGTTACAGAGTTCAAAATTAGCCGGAGTAAGAGACACAGAATTACTTCAAGCAACACTTTTTCCAACTGCCGAAAGACACGTAGGCATGCACTTCCCAACAGGGAAGCACACCCAAGCAAGTGGTGTTAAGTACAGCAGAGACATCAAACCAATCTCAAGCAGGGAGAAGTCAAACACAATGCAACCAGTACTACAACACCCGTGAAAGTGCAGGTCGGGATGGGGCGCTGGCTTCCTGTTAAAGTGACAAAAGCAGTTAAGGGTAATAAAAATAAGTGCATCTCTTAACAGGAATGTAACTTGTTTTATTTTCAGCCTCTGCTTTTCCAGATAGGAAACATATCTTGCACTGTGTGCAGTTACCATCTTGGGCAGATCCAAGATATAGGGCGATTTAGCCTGTATAACGAATGCTCTTGCAAAAACACCTGAAATACATTCTATCTCACTGTCCTCAGGACGGTCTGCACATACTATAAACACAAAGTTTGGATCTATAAAGATCCAAATAGCTGTCAGGTTTAGCCATTCAGGAAAAGCACTGCACATTAGATGAAGTGCAACATTTTTTCACTGTGAAGTGAGACGGTCTCAAGTTAAATAAATGACATAATTAATGTAATAAATTAGGTATAAAGGAAATAAAAACACACAGGATTTCAAACTTTAGTTCAAAATAAGCAACATTACAAATTTACATGCGATCCTTTTCTTTGTTGTTGACCTACTCTTGCTCTGTCAGTAACACAGGCCTCACAAGATGCTAATAATGAAGACAAATTATGAGCTAAATAATCCCGTGCCTCGTGGCTGTGACAACAGAAAATACTGTTAATTTTCTGTTTTCAAATAAGGATAAGGAAACATGTTTAAAATATTACAAACACAGTTATGTAGTCTTCCTCTGATACATATGGCAACCAATAGTACAGCATGTGGTTTCTTTTTGTTAAATACAGATATATATATCTACATGTTGACTAATGGGTGCACTTACGGCAGGACCAAGGTGTCAGATCCATAGTATTCATACATGCGGGTCTGGTGAGCATATGTCTCATCATGGAGGATGGGCAGCTTACGCAGGCTCTTCACAAAAGCATTGGCTTGTGGGGCAAGAACTGTAGGTTAAAGAGCAGAAAAACAACAGAGATTTTTAATGTTTAACAGTTTGCTTTTAGTAGGATTACTATTAATAGAAAGCGAGCACAGTGGATATGCTGTCATCTCAACACCACAACAACACTCTCATACTGAACCCTAGTGGTTATTGTAAAAAATAACATTATGGCTGGAAATACACTTGAAGCACACTTTTAAAAACACATGATCTTCTTAAGTATAACATAAAAGGACAACATTAAATGTACTATTAGAAACAACAACACAAAGGTTAGGAGACAGAATATAATATGGACATGCAATCTTAACTGTCAAGCAAAATAAACACATACATTGAACTCACACAAATAATACAGCTTTAAACTGGCAATCTGAATAACTGATGATTATCATATTTCAGTTAACAATCATTTCTGTCCGGCACATGGCCTCACATTTGATTTTAGTATAGTTTAGTATAAAGAGGAGTTCCTGATCGTCCCAGTGAGTGAAAGGTTGCCTACGTACTGTGACTGGAAAACAAACCCAAATCATCACCCCTCCACCACCGTGCTTGACGGTTGGTAAGGTGTTTGGGTTGATATGCTTTGTTTGGTTTTCACCAAATGTGGCGCTCTGGATTTAGTTTAGTTTGGTTTGTCCAAAGGACATCGTTCCAGAAGTCGTGTGGTTTGACAAACCTAGGCTATACTGCCATGTTCTTTTTCTGGAAACCCTTCCAAAAACGCCATATTTGTTCAGCCTTTTTATACTGTACAAACAAACTTAACATTGAACACACTAACCAAGACCTGTAGCATCTGAGAGGTAGCTCTTGAGTTTTTTGCAATTTCTCTCTTGCACAGTCTGACTTTGGATTGAATTTGCTGGGGATCCAGGCATCTGTCTTGAATGTTTTCCACTTGTGAATAATCTTTCTTACTATAGAATGATGGACCGATGGAATGGTGGGCAGCAACAATTCCTTCTCTAAGGTCATTCATATTGTGTTAACACAAACTTAATCCTCCACAACAGCACTTCATGATGACCAATTAATCAAGTGCAATTTGTCAGCAGTGGCTGGCTCGTAGTTTCCCTCTAAATTGTACGGAAGCAACAAGGGTGTAGTTACATTATCACAGGGCTGTAAAGAAGTCGTGTGAAAACTATTTTTCATATGACTGTATATTAAGGGAGCTGACCTACAGTTAAGTCCGTGCAATTTTTGTTATTTGAGCCTTTTATCAAAACATATTCAAGTTACAATTACAACCAATATGGGCTTAAAATATGACTAAAGTAATACTTTCAGCTTTAATTTGAGGCTGTTTACATCCAAACTGTAGGAAGAGTATAGTAATTACAGCTCTAACGGCATAATGTATTTGGAAGCAGTTGCTATAAAACCCACAATATGTAATCAAAGAAGCTCTCGATTCAAAAACCAGACCATCTTTAGGCTCCAAAAAAAACCCATCATAGAGACAATGGGGATATTATAAGTGGCCAAATCAAAAGTGTGGGACATCCTAAGAAAAAAGGATACACTGGTCAGCTCTGTAAATAATAAAAAGGCCTGGACCCCCCACAGATCACCATAGCTGTGAATGGTCACAGCATCTTTTCCATGACAAAGAAGAAACCACTTCAGAAAATCCATGTAAATGAAAAAGACTCTCCAGAAGGCAGGAATATCATTATCCAAGTCAGCCATTAAGAAAAGACCTCGGAAGACCTTCATCACAAGCTCCAAACTATTCACTGCGTTCAAAACAGAAAGGCTAGAATTAGAGCGATGGAGAAGGCTTGGAAGCATG
The DNA here is from genome assembly GCF_000239375.1 of Pundamilia nyererei. Classification (NCBI taxonomy): domain Eukaryota; kingdom Metazoa; phylum Chordata; class Actinopteri; order Cichliformes; family Cichlidae; genus Pundamilia; species Pundamilia nyererei. The sequence goes on from NW_005187411.1 coordinate 6,528,328, forward strand.
AGTCGAGCAAAACAACACAACGAAGGCAGTGTGTTGGCACTGAAAAGATTTCAGTCATTTACTAAGCTACAATGAAGTTACAGTGTTTGATGTAAGTATAACAGTGTCATATCAAATCTATAAAATCATTTTATTCTTAATTTAATGTCTAAAGAGTGTATTTAATTTAACTTTTGTTTATCTGTTGAAAAACAGACCATAAAGAACATACCTTGGCATAAAACTGAGGAAAAACTGGTTTTGGGTGTTAGTGACATGAATATTGATGAAGCCTGAGCTGGGAGAACGCCAGGGTGTGGGGAGAGATTAGATGAGGAAAAGATCTTTCTGCTGTGGTATAAATCCTGTGATCACTTGTCAATATCTCAGTTGGTCAACAAACCACCTTGATCTACTGTACACTGCGACTGATCTAGCACTGTGTTTGATGAGTTCACTCTGATTGTTGGGCTCTATTTAGCTATAAGTATAATATACGTATAATACAAGTGTGGATGATGACCCTCGCCTAAATGGCTTTCCGGCTGCTTTTTTTCTTTTCTTTGCTACCAGAAGATGGATGGTATATATTAGCATATTATCGTATGCTATGTTATACCCCTAATTAAAGATTGTGAAATTATTATGTAGTTTTAGTTTGTATTATTCTCCTGAATTAGAAGAAGGTGATAACTATTACAGTTATTAAACTGATTTGTATTGCATTAGACTGCTGATTCTGTGTGAATGAATGATATTGTTTTATGATGCATTATACTGCTGAGTTATAAGAAACACTGTTTTCAGAGAGTCAGGACCTTGCTTTTTCTGATAGTAGAGGAGACAGACAAGGCCATAAGTCAGGCTCGCTTGGAGTTAGAAAGAATGTGAATGTTTAGGTTTTTACAACTAGCTGGGGGCCACTAGAGGCTATAAGAGTTTGAGTAATCCTCCACCAGTTTGAGATTTTGCTGTGACCCTCTTCATGCATGTCTCCCCATCCGGATGGTTTGTGCTCATAAAGTGTTGAATTGTATGTAATAAAGTAATTGTTGATTGAGCATTTATCCACAGAGTATTGTCCTTCCTTCAGCCCAAAGGTCAAAAGAATTGGGAGGATTTAACAATGGCCTTGCATCATTCTCATATCTACTCTATTGTGTACAAAGTAATGAAAGGTATTTGTCCAAATATAGTTAAGGCAAGTTCAGCTTATTTAGAAAATCCATAACATATAAGAATATTTAGTTGTATTGCAAATGTCAAAGCAATGAATAAACCACAAACATGAGTAGGTCGCTTATTATGGATTGAAAAATAGGGACAGGTGGTTTTTAAAAGTCCGAATACCGCAGATGTTGCACAGTAACTAATGTCAACATTCAGTTATTCATTGAGAGAACCTGTTTTCACTGTAGTACGTTTGGCGTTGGCTGCTCTCCTGTTTCGAAACTTAAGTCTGTTGTAAAACCCTGAATCATGCGCAGAGTAAATACATCTGATCTCAACTTTCGTCTTTGCATTTCTGTTCACTAAAACCAAGCTTCATTTAGCATCTTCATTTCCATGTTCATTCACAAGACCAAGACAGTCTGCTCATGTGTACACCGGTGTAGTTTATTTGGAAGGTCGCCAGTCGCACATGGCATCAGCTGTGTAGGTAAGCTGTTTACCCCAAGTCTATTTTCGGATGCACGTGCAGATTGTTGTCACGCCTCGTGTTCAGACCCACATGCAAACATGCAATAAGAGGAAGCCACCGGCTATGCTAGCTAACTGCTACAGAGGAGAACAACGAATAATTGATGACAATGATTGCCATAGCTACCGTCTTCATGAAGAGTCATGCCGATAGTTCCTCCAGTATTGATAACGAGGACCCGCGCCTCCGCGGCGCAAGGTGAGGTTACCAGGTCGGCGTTCTCAATCGAGTTGCAACTGGACAACTTTCTCCTTCGTCCTGGATGAAGCTGAAGACTTCGTGGAGGGGAAACATCATTAACTTCTATCAGATCCAGAGATGGTTGTGACAAAGCCCGCGCGAGAGATGTGAGGCCATTGGTGCTGGAGTCCGCCATGATGCTTTTCGAAAGCCCCGGCGCTGTCTCTTTAAATGCGGTAGCTAAGAAAAGTGTTCAAAACCCGGGTTTCTTTATTGTTAGCAGGGTTACATGAGGATCGTCTGCCTTTATACACGGAGAGCGGCTTTCGTCGTAGTTAAAACGGCTTAGTAAACAGAGGAGGGACTCATTGTTACCGTTATGTTTTCATTTCCCCACCCACTTAAACTCTTCAACTTCTCGGACTCCTCAGAGCGCACTCTGACGTCAGTGACGTGGGCGTGTTCTGCGCGAGTCTCTCAGTAATAAAGTTTTGGTCTTGGTTCAAGGAATTTTTATTTAGGCTGATCTACAAATTCTACGCAGTGAAGAATTCTGTAGAAAAGCTAAAGAATGACCTAGATGTAAACTCTTTATGCGGACAGTCTCCTGATACCGTGTGCCCATCATGTTCATGTTTTCATATCTTTATATGGAAATATTTTATTTGGCTGATATGGTTATGATTATATTATGAATTATAACCACAGCAACCAATAATGAGAGTACAATGACACTCTCACCCCCTTTTCCTGTTCCTGCTGTTACAACATGTATCATGCTGGCGATTTAACTTACGTTGTTACTTAACGGTTTGCAATAAAGTTGTTGAAATATACTGTGTCTCTTGAGTGTAGAGTACATTTGTGAGGGTGACTTTTGCAATACTTAAATAATAGTTACATAAAATATGGTATGTAACCTTATAGCCTTGTAGTTATGTGTATACAACATAAATCCCTCGCGCCACACTAAAAATCTTCTGGGTCAAAACCAGCACCAAACTGATCTTTTTCTGTTATAAAGCTGCAGATGCACATTTTATATCACTATCAAAGTAGTTACTGGAGTAAAGCACTTTGTGTGGTACTATTTTAGTAGTCTCAGAGTGTGTTACCTTCAAAAAGGTTAATGTTTGTACTACCAGGAAAAGATTTTGTGTTTCTGTGTATGGGGGTGTGTTTGGGTGTGTGGAGGTCAAGCAGTGTCCAAATGCAAAGCAGTTCAAAACTTTTCTGTCTTCCCTAAATGACTGCTGCATGCATGCTCAAACTAATGGAATAAAACAAAACAAACACAGTTTTAGGGAGGAACTATAAAAGATCAAACCTAATCGATCCTTTTGACGTACACTGACCTGTCTTCTGTTTGTCATCCCTTTCATTTCGGCTCCATGAGGGCCCCAAGGGCAAATAGCAGCTAAACTGTGTTTTCCTATTTGCACAGTGGGTCTATAAACCTGTGTGAGATAAGATTTTCAGAACAAGGCTGATGATAACTGCTGTCGCTCTTCTCACCTTGATAAGAAGCAGTTTACATAATAAATGTATATATTTTCATACAATTCATTTGGATCTCCTGAACAATTATTTCCACGTATAGAAAAACTGTTCTGATAATAACTTCCAGAACAATTCGACCTTTACCATTCAAAGCAATTCTTACAGGTAGTAGCTGTATATTGGAAGGAAATCTTACCATTACAATTATTGTGTATTGTAATGTATTGTAATGCTTTTTGAAATGTTATCCATCCATCCACCCACAGTTTCTTTTACCTGTTTATTTAATTTGGGTACTCTGTACTCAAAACAGTGCAGTAAAATGCACCCAAACAGCATGAGAACTAATTATTATGCCATTTTTATTTAGTTGTCTCTTTTATTTAGTTTGTTTTTTCACTGTGCTCAAGGGGCCTGAGTTAGTGAGCACAGAGAATGCAGGCAGGTAACTTCCTTGTAAAGCTCCTCGCAGGCACATGGGGGGAGAAACACCCTCTGGCATGTGTGTATTTCAGAGAAATGTCTGTGTGCACCTTTCTCACAATGTGGGCTCATAAATGCGGAAAGGTGCCTTTGCCGTCTGTTAACCTATATGGGCAGCTTTGTTTTGGGTACAATATAGAAAAGAAGGAAGACATTAGCTTGACATTTTCACTACATATTTTATTTGGTTATTTCAGCATGCACTATCTGACACAGACAAATCGGGCCCTTTTAAGTTGAAACTGTGAGTGTGATGACGCACATGATTAATAGAGGGTCAACTTCCTACGGGTCAACCACAAGGATGCCTGGCACGCTCCACTTTTTGGTTTGAGAGCTAAAGAAAAAACATTTGGAGTTCATTTAAAAAATGTTTACTGTTTGCAATTTTTCCAATTTGTGCAATTTCTGTTTTTTGTTTGGGGCAATAAATATACATGCATCATGAAATTTATGCATCTTCTTATTTTTTTTCATTTAAAAACATTTAAAACTCAGTTGTAAAAGAAGTGTGCACTTACTAAAATTTAATGTGCATTTATTATAAATTTGTGATGATGCATAGCAGTGTCTGTTATCTTGATGTTTTAACAAAATACCCTAGTATCAGGCCTTTGACATATAATCAGTTTATATGTTTTAAGAGCAAAGTCTGTGTTTAAAAAAAAGAAATAAATAATAAAATGACAGACTGGAAAAAAGGGAAGGCTATAAAAACACAGGTTAAAAGCTTTGGGATAATCTATGACACACAAAATAATGCCACGGTGAACTGCAGTTTCTTTCAGCTCAGCACAATCTTCAGAATAAAATCTTTATTTTTAGAACCCATCTGAAAAGAATCATGGATACTTCTGTTGTATCTACTCCTGTAATGCACTGTATACTGGAGCTATTCAGTCATCTCTTGCTCGTCTACAATTAGACCAAAATCCTGCAGCCAGATTACTGACTGGGACACAAAAGAGAGTTCAGATTACTTCAGCCTACAGTGGCTCTATGTGCATTAGAGAGTGTGATATAAATTGGTGCTGTTTGAAATCAAAACAGTAAAGTGTCTTGTGTGTGCCTTTGCCGAGACTGTGGAATGATCTTGCAAGTAACCTCAGACAAGCATCAACGTGACTATCTTGAAATCTGAGCTGAAAACAGACCTGTATGTCAAGCTTCTGGAAGCAGCTGATCTCTGGAAACGTGGATGGAGGAAAAGTTGTTGTTGTGTTACTTTATGTAAATACCTTGTTTCTTCTATTGTAAAGATTTTTGGTTTTAAATGTGTTATATAAATAAAATCGATTAACTTACTAGTAAACATGAAGCTGCTTCATAAAGTATTCAGAAAGGTTACTGAAGAGAATTAGAATTAATTAGAGAATTATTTTTAAAAAATTAATTAATAATAATAATAATAATAATAATAAATTGCACAGCACAATACATTTTTAAGCAGTAAAATGCTGGATGTAGCAAATATGATCCAGAGAAGGTTCAATAAACACTCCATTTAAAAAATAATAATCATTTTCTGGGAATTATTTCCTGGTTCAGGCATTACAGGGTTAAGTGTTTTAGCTGAAGGCAACTGGACTGGATATTTAACCTAAGTGGGGATTTTACCTTGAAGGTGGTGCTGTAGGTGGTTGACCCAACCTGTCATCATTGAGTCATTAAGGTCGCAAGGGTCAAGGTGTGAGTGGGAGCTGAATTGCCTAAGAAGAGGCACCAGATAGCCGACATCTCATAGACGGCTGATAGTTAGTATGACAGACCACAACCCATGTTCAGTGCTGGCCACTCACAGTGGACATAGACGGCCATCTTTACTCATCTCTCTCAAACCAACTGTCTTCTCCGTCTAAAATGTGAACATTTAGTAACCTCTAAGGATATTTCCTGTCCTTTAAGTGCTACTGAGTCCTATCCTGAGGTCCTGGCTCTGCTATGTCGTGCATGTGTCTGTGGTTATTCTGTTGTTTCCTGGGCGAGTCTGAGCACTCGTCACTGCATTGCACTTCTTACACAACATTGTTCAGCTTGTGTTTAGGTCCACCCAATTTGTCCTGGGTTGAACCAGTTTTTGTCTGAAGGTTTGCTGAGTACACCAGGATCTTATGGGTGGAGAAGATAAATACTTCATTTCACATTGTAATTCATGGTTAATTCACACAGTTACTGGTTATTAATTAAGTATTTTTTGCATGACCTCATCTAAAGTGAGGACTATTTTTGCCTTATAAAGCATTTATAAATGAAAATGAAAGTACCTTAAGACTCGAACAAGTCTTGGCTGTACTCACAACAGAAAATGATTCAGAAAACCCACAAAGAGATATAGAACGTAGAAATAATTAGTGCCAGACTCAAACATAACCCACCTGAGGTTTACAGAATACTGAAGTGTAGGTCGGACCAGAGTCTAACTAGTAACAGGAGTTTAAGAGCGAAAGATACACCAACCAGTTAGAGCCACGGGGTAATTTAACTTAAATATACTTAAGCTGCTTTATTTAAAATAAAAGATGAGTATAGTTTTCACAAAAAATAGTGGATATTTCACAGAGCTTCACAAACAAGTGTAAACGCCATAAACAAAGCGTCCCTCACATTAAACTGATAATACAGGAAAATATCTCTGATGTTGGAATTTCTTTAGTTTGTTCCTGAAGTTCAACTTTCCTCTGCTTTGTATTCTGTTAGCCAGCTTTAGTCAGCTAAGTCCAGTCACGTTCATTTCCAAAGCGCTTTCACATTAGGTGAACTCAGCTGAAATGAAAGAAGCAGTGGATGATCGCCTCCTCCTTCCCATTCAGTGAAAACTCAGAGCACCTCCTTGGGGTAAGGAGGTGATCAGGTTAAGAAGTGGTTCTCCTTCATCATGGAGAATCCCAAATCAATGGGCATGTTCCATGGAATCTTAAAATCCCTAGCCTGTAAAACAAGGATGCTACCAAATTAAATCAATAAATAGCAATATTTAATGGCCATAATGTAAATAAAATCAGGATTCCCAAAATACTGCTACATTATTTTTGGCACCGCAGTTGTTGTATTCTAGTATTCCATCTTTTAATATTCATCATGACTTTATTTTATTTTTTTGTTTCTTTTTTATAGGGTTATTGTTTTAAATGGGCATGCATAAAAATATAAACATTTTTATCTGTATTTATAAATTTCATACTAGGGAGGAGTAATGCCTTATAAATGATAAATTGGAGCCTTACTAATGCCTTAATAGTTAATGGTGTGATATTTTTATAAAGTGTCACTCCTTCATTTTTCCTTGAATGCTACTCCCACTGACTTTCATCCATAGAATGGCAGTGATTTTTGTACTGCAGGCAAAGTATTTGGAGTTTTGCTTAAAGAGTTGATTTTTAACCAGACATTCCTTCTTGTTTGCTAAACCCCAAGCAAGCTTTCATGTGACCTTTACTAAAAAAAACATTATTCTGTCTAAGGCCTGTTTCACACGACTATGAGATTCTTGAATCACCTGCCTGGACCATGGGTCTGATTACTTACACAGTCCTGGCAAATGATCAAATCTCCAGAGTTACTGTGGTTTTAAACACTGTTCATTTTACAATTAAAAAAGGACCATTGTTCTCCTAGACTATTTTATAGACAATTTAAAGTGTACAAGTTGATGATTTTAACATCTAATAAAATCACTGTGCTTTCATAAACTATTTCATTAAAGGTTTAAGTACATTTGTCAGTGCAGACAGATATCAGTGGTGCACTGTGGATGCATGCTGGTTCACTAGTGTTTGCATATAAATCCAGTAAATGCAAGACCTTTTTTTCTCTACATGGTTATATATATAGCGCCAGCAACGAACGCAGCAAAGGTTAGTAAAACACCTGTCCTGCTGCAACCCATACAACAGAGGACAGACAAAGAGAACTGCACAAAATGATTGCCAATCACACGTTTGGATAGGAACTTTAAACAGCCACAAGGAGGCGGTGTTACTTTACTTTAATTAACATTACTACAGCGTCAGTAGACTTATAAGATAGAAACATTGGGAACTGAACATGTTAGGCATGGAGTGTATTTCCATTTATGTGTGTTAACAAAGAACATTTTCATATATAACCTGATACTAATATCGTTATTGGAAACAGTTTGGAATAAGGAATCACGTTGCGGCGTAACCTTAATTGTTATTAGCTAATTTACTGTTAACTTACGGCGTAAAAGAAAGCAGCGTCAGATTACGTTTTATTTTTATTTCAGAAGTGAAATTTGATTGTAAACGGCGTTTTAATACTGTCTATAGTTTATCCTCATGACCCAGACAGTCAGTGCTGTACTAGGCGGCAGTAGCTGAATGAAGCAGACGGGAGGAAGTGGCTGTTAATGCAGCTCCACACCTTTCCGGTGTAGCAGCACTGCGACCAGCTCCACTCAAAGGAGAAAGGCGAGAACTGGGTGTATTTCTGGAGAAAGGAGGGATAGATAAGAGGTAGGTAACTTATATTGGAATTAACAGTTTAACCGATAAAGATATGTCCCAGTCATTTTGTCATTGACGTGTGTATTATTCGTCCAGATAAGATTAGTTTTCTTAAGCTAACTACCGTTAGCTAGTTAGCCCGCGGCTAGCTAGCTAGGCAACAAGCTAGCTAATGTTAGCCTACTACCTGTGTGAAACAGCCACGAGCGATAGCTAGCTAATTTTTCATGTCTGACCCTCCCACCGAATCTCATTTCAGGGGGGACAGGAGTTACGCGAGTGGGTACATGTGCTGCTGAGTCACAGAGGTTATTCTCGAAGTCGTCCCTTCCTGCACAGCAAAGTTTCCCCGCACAGCGCTTGATGGAGTAGCCACAGAAAGCAGCTTTTCTCCTTTGGTAGAGAACAAGGGCGCACCCGGTGAAGAGGACCGCCAGACACCGACACCACAAGGAATTCACAAGTACCGCGGCTTTTTGAGGGGGGAGGCCTTATATACTCACAGCGTCTACTACCCTTCACTTTTTAAATCGACTGTGCCCAAATTTCACACACCGCTTTGTGTTGTTTTACACAATACAATGAACGCACAGCAGCCGCTGGTGTCAAGTTCTTAACCTCACCGTGCCATGTTGTGTATAGGCCCCGAAACCCGTGTGATTTACTGAAGGTAAATGTCCCCGCTCTCAACAGGATCCTGACAGACTTTAACGAGAAGTCCCGAAGTCCTGATAAGGTTTGACATGCTTAAGGACTTTTGACTTTCTAACCTTCAGTCGCTCTTCAGAGACATGTTTTCACCAGTAAATATATTATAAAAACTGAAGTTGTAATCTTAAGTGAGTAATTACCAAAACGGTATCTGAAACTTTTCTCAGTAGGCGCAGAATATATATGCACAAGAGTTCAAAATGGGGAAAATGCTCTCAAAAATATTTGGCAACAAGGAGATGAGAATATTGATGCTTGGACTTGATGCTGCTGGAAAGACAACAATCCTTTACAAACTGAAACTCGGACAGTCTGTGACCACAATCCCTACAGTCGGCTTCAATGTGGAAACTGTGACCTACAAAAATGTCAAGTTCAACGTATGGGATGTTGGAGGCCAGGATAAGATTCGCCCCCTGTGGCGACACTACTACACGGGCACCCAAGGGTTAATTTTTGTGGTGGATTGCGCGGACAGGGATCGCATCGACGAAGCAAGGCAGGAACTTCACCGCATCATTAATGACCGGGAGATGAGGGATGCCATCATCTTGATATTCGCCAATAAGCAAGACCTTCCGGATGCCATGAAGCCACACGAAATCCAAGAGAAGCTCGGATTGACCCGCATCAGAGATAGGAATTGGTATGTTCAGCCCTCCTGTGCGACCACAGGTGATGGACTATATGAGGGCTTGACATGGCTAACCTCAAATTACAAATCTTAATGATTGAGTTGCTGACTGTTTTAGGTCAAAACTATAATAAAGTTGCAAGTAACAAATAACTTCTCAAAATGAGTATGGTTAAGAAAAGTTGATTATTTCCCATTTATTTTTATTACTATGTTTACCCCATGACTAATTTATCTCTAACTGGGTTTGCCGGCTTAAAATTCGCTTGTACTCTGTAGCAGGCCTATATCACATTCATTATTTCTGGGGCTTGCTTGATGAATATTGAGTTAATCGGTCCTAAGGTTGAAGCCACAGAAATCACCGCCTTTGCCTATTCTTTCTCCTGTTTTGTATAATTTTTCTAATGAAGCTGAAGTTTTTATCTTAATTCTTGGACTAAAGCTTGTTTCAAGGTTCTTCGGTCTCTGTTGCATTGAACTTGGATTTTTTTTCTTCTTCTTCTAAGGTGAGCTCTTTAATGTTATGTAGCCTACATGGAGGACTTTGACATTTGTTTTAAGACAGTACTGTGATGAAAAGTATTCATTCTCAATGGTATTGAGAAAAAAAAATTTCACCAATGCTTACATTTCATTCTCACCAGTTGGGGCATCAGAGGAGGGAAAATAATGACTTTGGACATGTTTTGTTACCCCTCTCGGTACCCTTATGTGGGCTATATATTTAACTGATTGACCTTTTTGTGTCATGTCTTGATACCTAATTGTGCTGAATATTCAACAAATAGGCCTCCAGTAACTTTTAAACATGCTTGTCGGGATGCATTTTTGATTTTTGGGTAATGCGTAGTCTGTCGACTCAATCTTTCCAAAGGAATGTCATTCAGTTCTGAGCTCTCAATCTGATACCACAGTTGATTAGCCTCAGCAATGGGACATTATATGATAGCCTATATCTGTAGCATGAGTACGAAAGTACATTAACCCTACATCAGAATCCATCTGTCACGCAGTCAGAGGGAGCTGTTTACTGGTGAAATGTTGAATGACACTTTGTGGTGCAGCTCTTACTCCTATTTTGACTGGGGGGTACCATGTACAGAACAATGTCATTGTAATGTCTTATTAAAAAAGTGATTTTAAATCTTCTATGTCTCTGTTTTTTCAAGAGTAAATGTAGTTGGTGGTTGACGCAACATTCTCAGGTTTTGGTAAACTTTTAAAAGTAGAAAAATGTAATAGGAAGTTTGTTTCAATGTGTGAGAAACTCAAGCTTACAATTCAAGTGTTAAAAATTCTCCCTCTGCTCAGTGGTATTCTCCATCAATGTTTATATGTTCACCCCTTAGACTAAGTTGCTGGCCTCAGTTCCCTTGCCAGTAACTGGGGGGGGGGGGGATGTACAAAACAGGAAGTCCCGACTGCTGTTCTTTTTGGAACAACAACAGAGCCACATGGTAGTTTGCATGGCATTTGGAAGGGCAGCGGAGATGTACAGCTGAATTGCGAATTCTTTTTGAATGTTGCATGTTGCTTGTGAGCCATAGTTAAGTTGATGCTGAGCTGTCAGTTGTAACTTCCTGAGTCTGCCTTTGCTTGGGACCAGCAGTTAAAAAAAAAAGAAGTCTTGGTTGCTTTTATTCAAGCTGCCCAATAGAAGCCCTGCTGTTCAGAAATGAAAACTCTGTCTGAGTAATGCTCTGTGATTAAGTGAAAATATAGTTTGCCGGTTGGATATAGCGGAGAAACTGCTGATGGGAACAGATGTCCTACTTTTTAAGGAGCCTCTCATGACCACGTTAAAATCATTTCTACATCCTTTGAAAATGCCAAAAGCTGTATAACAAGGGAAGTACCATAAATAATCAGTGTGTACTCTTACAAGATAAACACAAACATAAGTACCAACTAGCAGACAAGGAATAGTTTTGCAGTCTGTTCAATTCATACTTCTAAAACATGGACTTTCTTGCTGCTTGTATGCACTACTTCCTAGTTTAAGCAGACATAGTTGAACACTACATTGTCACTGAAATGTTTAGGGGTTAGTATTCCTCATAGAATATATTTTTGCAAAGTATGTCTTGTAAATATTTTAATTTGTCAGTTAGGACATGGAAAACAAATGTTTCCATTAAAATGTTTTTGTTTTTTTTGCCAAAGACAGCACTGCTGGTGTTCACCAATCATCTAGCTGCTGTGTTTAGAGCAACAAAAGGTTAGCTAGCATTATTCTACAGATGTCCTAGAGTTTTTTGGCTCAGCATGCTTAATGACCTTGTGTCTTTTCCATTGAAACTGACACTATGAAAGCTAGTCATAAAGTGCATGTTTGCATTTACTGCAAGGTGATGCATTCTGTTTCATATGTATTATCTTTTTTCTTTCTTTTTTTATCGTGGCAGCATTTGTTTTGTGGAAAACTTGGTGTTTAGTGCGTTGCTGCAGGGGCCTCAGGATGTTTGCTTTAGCACAACGGAGGTTTCCGTCAGACAGGTCAGGTGACATCAATATGACTCTGCTTCTACTGATGTTTCACACAACCCACATACGTAAAGCAGCAGTGATTTATGATCAGCTACAAACACTCAAAGTATTCGAAGGGTACATGTAAATAGTTGCTTTCAGTAAGAGCTAGGTCTAGGGCCTCCATTAGACACTGATGGCAGCTTAATTGGGCTGTAATGGCCACTTTGGTTCCCACCACTTCATTACAACCATATGATCCTCACAGCTTTATTGGCAACACTTGGGCCCCGGGGCAAGGACAGAGAGTGTAAGCAGGTTTTATGACCTCTTCTCTGTAAAGATGAGACCTCCCGGCCCTTCTGTCAACTCCTTCTGCGCTCAGCAAAAATTCCTTACATTTCCTGTGAGGATAGCTTAGAAATGGGTGTTAGGTCACAGAAATCATGAATAATGAAGCTTGTTCTTTTTTATGAAGCATTAGGGTTGTCAGGTTTTGCAAAAAAAAAAAAATGTAGCAAATTTGACTGTTTTTACAGCAGCAAAGAAACAGGTTCTGTCAGGACCACACCAGCAAATGAGGATACTCAGCACTTGTTTCTCATGAGTCACCAGTGTCATAATTTGCAGAATAAGTAGGGCTTAAACTTCCACTGATCTGTGCAAGAATGTGTATGACAGATTTGTCTTAGCCGGCCAAAACGCGTGTTTGTTGGTGTGGTTCCCAGGACAACGGCCTGATGGGACCTCTGCCAGTGTGGCCTGGTGTTTTTGGTATCACACTGGTGGCTGGCTGCTGCACGTTTCCAATGAGTTCCTCTACTCTTTATGGAAAGAGGAAGAGTGGGGAGAAATCGAAAGATAACCTAATCTTTGCAAGTCAAGTTCTGCAATATTGGAATACCTTTTATTTTTTAAACTGAATAACGGCTTGTCCTTCATTAGTCAACTTCAAAAGTTTTTAAACTACTCAGGAGAATCTGTTGTGGGTAGTATTGTAGCTGTACTCCTCCCATGCTTAGAATTGAATTGTGCTTGTGGTTTTCAGGGGTGTGGTTTGTCTTCCTCACTTGTCTTCACTTCCTCTAAACTCCAGCTGCAGATAACATTTGTGAAGGTAGGTGCTACCTTCACAATGCTCATTTTTCTGACTGCAGGCCCTGAATATAGTCATCGCCACTTTAATGTTGGCCTGCAGGACGACAGCCACACCCTTCTAGCTAATCACTCAAGGATTTGAGATGCATGCACAACACTAAACACCATCATTATTTATCTGCCAAATGGTAGGAGGGAACACCTACTTTAAGCCATGGTTTGCAGAGCTTAGCTCAGTGGCTTATTCTCAGGGACAATAAAACAGCCTCTTTGGTTATGAAACTACCCTCTATCACTTGCTCTCTGTCCTCTGGTTAAATCCCGTGCCCCTTCTTTGAGTGCGTTGTTAATAATGAACTGCACAGAGCTCAGTTTAAAACGGGTCCGGAAGTGGCTGAAAGTCGTTTTAGGTTTCCTGTTGAGGTTAACACTGTAGAATGCCATTGTAAATGCTGCATTTCTCTTTCGGTACCGTAGCTGGGGCTGGAATTTGTTTTGATTGCAGGTGTTTTGGAGTAGGTTTTGCTCATAAATGAGGTTTCCTACAAGCATGTTGTGGTTTTGATAGTGAGTAATGCTGTGCAGTGCAGGCCAGTTACATGAGGTTGAAAATATGAGGCTGTGATATCCAAGGTGCACTCTGGGCATAAGTCCAAAACGCATTCCATTCATATCTGAAGTGAGGGTTGCTTACTGTGGTGAAACTGCAAATTCAGAGAACCAGAAAAGAACTGTTAAGTGTTGGAAGTCCACCTGACATATCCAATTTGTTTGTTATTGCACAGACAAAGTGCTCATACAGGCATTAACTAATTTAGGTCACAAAGAAAACCGTTTCGCTGGCTGACATCCAATCTGTTCAGTTTTTGTTTTTGTTTTTTTTAAACCTCAGAGCTGCTATTTATTTTCCGTTACACATAAATGTGTCCAGAGAGTACTCTTGAAAAGTGATAAAATGTTTATGTGTGCACCAGTTGAACTGTGGAACAATGTACTGTGCTTTTTGAACAGCACCACAAATAGAGTAAAGAGTGTTAACCATCGTTGCCTTCAGGTGTCAGAAGTGCTACAGACTGGGAGGAGGGGGGGCAGGCATAAATGGTGCTGCAGTTTGAGGCCTCTCGAGCGTCTTGCTTGCAAGGAACAGAAATTTAAGTCTGTTTCTGAAGTAAAATGAAATCAGTTTGATTGTTTTTTTAGATTACTTGCTTATTTAATGCATTGGCCTAAGGCCTATTCATACAGTACACAGAACACTGACCTCCACAGTGTTAAAGGATGAGCCACTAAGCAGTGATTATAACACTGCACTGTGTACTACTATAGACAGCAGTCATTCACCCAGGAGCAGTATCCACCAACCGCATGGAGTCACCCACAGCCTTCACACACTCGCTGACAGGATGATGAAGATCCATGCAAAGTGAACTCAGAGACTTTTCTCAGGAGCTCGCCGCCACACTGTCACACTCCATGACTGACTACATCTGTGTATGTGACAAGATCGCTGTAATTACAGCAGAGTCAGTGTTTCGCGTGACAGTGCATCTGGATTAAACAACAGTTTGGGTTTGGAAGGAAGTCTCAGATCTGTGGCGAGCCAGGCGATGCGACACACACTCACTCACACACGCAGTCCGGATTCAGACTGTTATGAGGTAATGACTCAGGGAAACTTTACACAAAAGCACACAGCTACACTGTTTCCCTGCTCTAAAATTCTTCCTTCTGTCCTGGACCACCACACATCTTTAAAATGACAAATTCATCACTGCTCTAGTATGCCGTGGAGACAGCAGTCACAGGAAGTGAAGTCACAGGACCTTTGGTATTTCAACCAAGGGATCAATAAACTACTACTACATTTTTTGCTGACATCAGTAAATGACCATGACTGTGCCACATACACTGCACATATGTATATATACTTGTGCGTGCATATTATGCATATTATTTTAAAACCTAATATTGCCTACAAAGACAATCAAATGACCTTTGATTAACAAATGTCATTACAGGCATAGCGCTGACATTAGTGCACTAACAGGGATGAAAGGAGAGTAAAGTGTGTGCAGTATTCTCACAGTGCTCCCCTCTCAACTGCAGCACAGCTGTCTTAACAGCACCCCCGCCCTCCCCCTGTTCCCCTGCAGGGGTGTGTTTGGGGGGGGGGAGCATTGTGTTTCTATAAGCTAGTTGTCCCATTGGGCTTTGCTTCCCTGGCACGGTACCACCTCTTGCTCTCAGATCCAATGAACAATGAGTGCTGCAGATTATTAGCATTGTTGTGTCCCATCTTTCCAGATGAGGATAAAGAGATAGCTGAAAGAAAACAAATACAGTGCTTGGTAAGCGAGGTCTGGCCTGCTCCCTCTTGGTGCACCGTAAAGTTCAGTCGGGCTCAGATTGCTATGTAAAATGGAGAAGGGGGCGGGGGGGTCTATGTCTGTGGATACACCTTTGCAGAATCAGAGGAGTCACTCTTTCATGCAGGCCTTCTTCTATTTTTAATTAGCCCAGTTTGATGTCTATTCTTGAGCCACTCCCTTAAAGTTTGTGAGAAAATGAGTCTTCCTTTCTGGAGCAGTGTCTCTTGGCTCCAGGCAGCGTGATGATGGTGACACAAAGGATCCTCTGTGTCACTTGGCTGTGATGCAGCAGAGTTGAGCACACCACACGGACTGCTGGAGTCAGACTCTCCTCCACCCATCTGGTATTGGGGGGAGTGCTGCACTGCTGCCTCATGTTAAATTGTTTTACAAGAATGCTGATTATGGAATCCATTGCAGGTGTTCACTAGCCCAAGACAATAATTAAACTTAAAAAAATAAAAAAAATCCCAGTATGCATTAGATACTATGGACTTGTGTTCCAAATACAGGTTTTCCACACCATTAAGAGTTATTCCTACTTATAGCACCATCTGTTGGCAGAAAATGCCCCCATTCTGTCTTGATGGTTACCAGAATCCACAGTCATGTGCATGTGTGTCTGATATATATGATAACAGATTACCGAGACACTGCTGCTGCTTCACTGTGGGCTGTCCTCATTTACAGTGGGCCTTCCTATTCCCCTGTTGTGTGAGCCTAATTAGTCATCTACAGGAACAGCACAACTACACCGTTTTAATTATTTTTGGTTAACATTTAAGGAAAACACCAGGGATGGGGAAATATATTTTGAGTTACTTACCGGTAAGTGGAAGACCTATGGATGGGGTGGGGGAGAAAGTGTTGACACAGAATAATGGAGCTCCCCTTTACCCCTCTAATCTCCTCAGTAACCCCTCTGGGTCCTGTCCCCACCACACTGGGGGGCATCGACTTATTCCCAGCTGTGAGTCAAATTAATTAGGCAAACGTGTCCCAGCCAAACCAAAGCAGACCTTAACCGCAAGTTAATTCTGACTGTAACGGTCCAGCTGCACAATGTGCAAGTGAGAGTGGCACAGGAGGGCCACAAGGAATGATTATCTTACATGATCCGCTGTAGTTATTTATAGTAACTGTAAATAAAAATTAAAAAGCAATTAAACTCACTTGCTCCTTTCTTCATAGGCATTCTCATTGACCAACATCTGTAATCTGATTCGATCCCACCACACCTCTGCCTCTCTTGATCAAATGCTGGTTAACTGGTTTGTTAGCTGGAACAGAAAGGTATACACATACAATTTTCTTCATGTTTTCAGATTGCTTGATTTCATGTTGACTCTATACACAAAGCTAAAGCACCTGCACATGTAGTATTATTAGCCACTGCTCTGCTCTACTAATAACGCCAACTCTTAAATTCAGGGAAATTTATATACAGTGGGCTTTTCTGCCTATTAAAATAGGTAAGTGTTGCATTCATCCAGTGATCATGTTGGACCATTTCATTAATGTGTAATCAAACTTGGATCTATTGTACTATTTCTTTCATAAATCAATTTGAGTATTTAGGGGGATCTCATCCTGTCAACTTCAGTATTAACATTTTACTTGGCCTGAGTGTTTGAGGACAACGTGCTCATTACCCTACAGCTCTACTGTGTAAACAGACAGCAGCATGAAAGGCTGTGAGGGGCCCCTGCATGCCTGTGGGAGTATGGGGCGTACTTCATGGTTTTATGCTTGAAAAGGAACCATAATCTTCCACCTAATCTGGGGCTTTGAGTGGAATTCCCCTCACATGGACGGCAAAAGCTGGCATTGCAGATCTCTGTTGTTCTCCATTTTTAAAGATTGGGGACCCCACATAAAGATATAGATTGAAATTTTTACTTATACATTAGATTTGTTACCCTAACCTCACTTCATATGAAAAGTTAACAAAACTGTCTTCACATCTTAATATTTAATTGTTGAGCGAGCAGCCTGGCTCTTTAATTAATCAGTGCACACAATTAAATCCTTTCCTAAGTTTCAGATTTTAAGCAACTACTTCTTACAAGTGTCTGAATTTACATAATTCACAAGATGAAAATCACAAAGAAAACCACTCTAAACACCACTTATCACTGTCATCAGGTGCTTATTTCTGCATGAGATTATCTATATTTTTATGTAAACATGTAATTGTACATATTATCCATTTAATTATCACTTGCTAAATATTCCAAGTTTAATGACATACAATGGGAAAATATGTCTGTGCTCAAGAGCAGAAGTCCAATAGGTTTCATGTTTGCAGCTTTTTGCAGATGCCTAGGGCGTAAAGGCTTCACTTTCACATCTGCTTAACTGTATTTTGTATAAACAAGACGAACTGCAAAGACCCAGGGGGATGATGCCTCTTGCTCAAACAATGCACTTGTTTCTCCGAGCTGTCCTTCACATGTCTGCCATCTAGCTTCACAGCAACAGAACTACATGGACTGAAAGGGAACTCTACTGTTTTAAAGAGCAGGAAAAAATAGTGTCTGTGTGTTGATTTAATCATGTGTGCTCCAGTCAAATAACACACACAGTAATTTAACAGCATGCTTCCCTTTAAAAAGTTAAAAAATTTAATATCTTAAACAAGCTCAGTACACTGTTGCAAGTTTCAATGTCACAATCGGAGTCCGATAATCAGGCTTTTCTTCGAATGTGCAGAATGTGGATGTCTGGACTGCTAAATTCTGGGTCTTGTTTCTCTGAAGGAATCTCCTCACAGCAGAAGTTCTGTTGCAGCAACTTAAAAAGAAATGAGAGCAGGTCAGACGATAGCTATGACAAATATCTCCACTTGGTTTGTGGGGGGGAAAAAAACATAATTTAACCTCAAAAAACTGCCTTTCCACTTCTGGGTTGACACCCTCAGTGCGCTGCTCATAGCAGCAAACAATGCAGGTCTCTGGTCCACAAAGCAGCTTCAAGCTCTCCACCAGTGGAACAATTGACTGTATGGAAATAAGATGACTCACAATGAGACATACAACACTTTTTCAGAATGATTGTAATGTTGCAATCTTGTAGGGGATCATAAAGGATTGAAAACTACAGGAAAGTACCTGCTCATAATAGATGCAATCTGCCATAAGGACATAATCTGGGTGAGGCAAGAATTCAGACACATCTTCACCCCTGTAATAGTGGAAATAAAATATTAAGCATATGCTGAATGTCCCGCTGAAGTATTACTGTGAAATTTATATTAGGAGCATAAGACAAATAGGAAATGTAAGTACAAACCATTTCAGTACCTTGGCAGTTATGGATCCACTGCTAATAAGCGCCTGGTTTTCTTGGATGTTCATCTTCAACAGGGTCTGTAAATCTTCTAGGTCTGTTACTATTACCTGTGCTCTGCAGGAATTTTGTTTTAAAAAATATTAATAAATCACCAATACTGACTTTTCCCATATGATTACTAAAACATAGTAGTAGTGCAAGGAATGACGTTTAAATATTTTGATATTTAAACACAACACTAAGATCACATATAAAAAATAACTCACCCTAGCGTTGCTACCATAAGACCAACTACTCCCGTACCAGCTCCCAACTCTAGCACAGTCCTACCAGACCAAACGTTCACACCTGAAGACGGATCGTAAAACTGCTTTGTCTCTAAATACTTTGCGAGAACAATAGCTGCATCCCACACAACGCAGCCAACATCTCCCAAGAAGCACTGCTTAACTTTTAGGGCACAACCGTCGTTTCTGTCTATTTCTCTGACAAAATATTCATTCTCGTCCGCCTTAGCCGCCATGTTGGCCAAAACAGAAACAGAAATAGAACTTCCGGTCTGATATATTTTTCTAAATAAAAGACTTACCTCGCCCAACATTAGGACTGGTGCACAGAGTTGTGCTTGATGCTTTAAAAAGTTATGTATTTCTAATATTTCTATCTTATTATTTTAAAAATACAATCATAAACAATGAAAAGTCTATGACATCACAAGATACGACAAGAAATACTTATCTTAATATTTATTTAAAAAAATAATACAATTAAAATGACATTTTAATAGCAAAAAATCAAACAGAATTTAAACAGAAGTTGCAAAAAAATTTAAAAATAAAATACAGTTAAGTTAAATTAAATTAAAGACATGAACGTGAGCGAGGATTAGCGGGGCCTTCCACCGTAGCACATTTTAAAATTATTTAAAATTATTTGAAGCGTACCAAGAACCATGGTTTTTTTAGAGAGTGAAGGCTTATAGGGATTTCTTCTTTTTTTCTTATTTTCTTTTGACCTCATAATAATAACAACAACAATAAAAAAAATAATAATAATAAAAATTGTTTTGTGTCTTCCCGACTTGAAGTGAATTTTTTTTGAACATTTATTTGTTTATTTATTTGTAGTTATTTTTTTTTGTAATTCACAATAACTGTTATTAATGACCGAAAAAAGAAAATAATATTAAAAAATAGATACATTAATATTACTACAATTAACTTGACGTGCCGGAAGCCGTGACGTGTTCGCGCGCCACTGCAATTGGTGTGGCGGCGGTAATTATGCTTGCTAGCTGAGAGAACTAGCAGCTGAGAAGCAACTTCATACTGTTTGTCGAAGTGTAGTAACTGAATATTACCGATGTACATCTGAGTCTGTGTTTGTTAGTTGTCCTTCCTCTGCATAGGTTTAAAATGTTTGCCAGCAGCACAGAGGAGGTAACTGATGGTTACGCCTCAGCATGTGAACAGTCGTGGGGTACTGTACCTAAGGACAAAAGTGGACTGAACGAAACCTCCTCTTGTGTCACAGCAGCTTCCTCTGCTTCATCAAAGCAAAGTTTAAATGAGGGCAGTACGAGCTCCCGCCACGGCCCATCATCTGGAACGGCCTCAGGTGATGTGCCAACATTAGCAAGTTTTATTTTGCGGGGGAGAGTGAGATTATATAACAAAAAACTTGCTAACATTGACATTTCTGTTATGAAATGATCAATTTTTTTTAATTGAGAGCAGTTGGGGCACCCGGCAAAATTTGGCTCTGGGCATGACACAGCAGTAATAAAACTGTACTACACCTCTTTTCTTATGTTTCCTATTGCTATAGGTCAATTACCGACCAGCTGTAGAATAGGCAAGCCAGCTTCATTGCTCCTTTCATCTTGTTCAGAGAGCTCATCTTTCCACAGCCGTGGAGGAACGCCAAGACATAGAAGGACCCCAGGGTCTGCTGGGGCGACTACTGGTACATATCCTGCACAGAGTTATTGATTACTCTGGTATTAATTAAGCATATTTTAAAATAAGATATTACTATTAACAAAGAACTTTTTATGCAGGAACAAGTTGCTCATCTGGATCCACAAACGCTGGTGCTTCTGTGGTTGTGGTAGTAGTTGAAGGACGCGGCTTAGCCAGAGGAGAGATTGGCATGGCTAGTCTCGATTTGAAATGCCCAGAGCTTGTTCTCTCTCAGTTTGCAGATACAGGAACATATGCCAAGGTAAAACACCCATGTCCTACTGTCATTTAGCACTTAAAGACACATGGAATTGATATTTCAGTCATGTGTTATTCATCTGAAGGTCATAACCAAGATTCACATCTTGGTCCCAGTGGAAATACTGATGCCAGACACAGCCAGTGAGAAGGGGAAAGGAACAAAGCTGTTCAATCTCATCACTGAGAATTTTCCGGTACAAATGCAACAATAACACACAATTCTTTTAAACAAATTTCCACTTAAAGTAGAGAGAGTAGCCAACTTGTGCTTAAGTATTCACTGAGTTGCTGTGGTGCAAACTAAATTTTATTGGGTGTTTTTTCTTTAGGGTGTACATTTCACTCCAGTGCAAAGGAAGTATTTTAATGAGAAGAAAGGGCTGGAGTACATTCAGCAGCTGTGTGCCCCAGAATTCAGCACTGTTGTTATGGAAGTTCAAGCTAAGTATGCTATAGATAGATAGAGAGATACTGTAGCCTAATAATTTTGTCATTACCCAATGTAATAACTTTTTTTTTAGGTACTATTGCCTAGCAGCTGCAGCTGCTTTGCTGAAGTACTTAGAGTTCCTCCAGAACTCTGTCTACGTTGCCAAGTCCCTTAAAGTGAGCTTTAAAGGGAGTGAGCAGACAGCCATGATTGACTCAGCATCTGCCTCTAACTTGGAATTGGTGGTTAATAATAGAAACTACAGGTGAGATGGAAAGCGATGATAAGAACAACATCTTTTTATGTAGTTCCTCTGTCATGCAGTCTGACTGTGCCTTTTCTTTTTTCGTTCTAGGAGTGACCATACTCTTTTCGGGGTACTCAACCACACAAAAACACCTGGTGGTGCCAGAAGGTTGCGCTCCAACATTTTGGAGCCTCTAGTTGATGTGGAAACAATCAACACTCGCCTGGACACCATACAAGAGCTGCTGGAAGATGAGGAGCTTTTCTTTGGCTTAAAGAATGGTTGGAAGCAGGCACAAAAAGTTTGAGGTTGCATACTGAAAATTGGAGCATATCTGCATTGACTGTTTGTTCTTCTGGCCCTTTTAGCCATAAGTCATTTCCTTGACATTGATCAGCTGCTCTCAGTTCTCGTCCAAATCCCAAAGAAGGAAACAGTGCGTGCAGTACTTTCAGTGCTTGTGACATTATTCTGTTTGTTTACTTCTGTGCATTTGTCACTACTGTTACTTTTTTCTTCGACAGTTTCAAGTCGCTGAAGCAAAGATTGCACATATCATTCAGCTGAAATACACACTGGACCTGGTGCCGAGGTTAAGGGTCTGTGCCGCTAACATCCTCAAACAAAATCGCCCAGTAGCCATGGACAGAATAAGAAAACAATTAATTCATTAAAAGCTAATTGTGACTTAGTTATAATGCAAATACTGAGTCTTTGTTAAAGTGTTATACCATTTAAACAGATGTTGCTGAAGAACCGGAACACAGCTCTGCTCAAGGCATATAGTACAACACTTGAGGATAACAGGTTGTAAATTTTGTGCTTATGTACGATGAACTGAATTTGCTAGTTACAATCTCCTGTCTACAGACTCATTCCACTGTGTACATTTATGTCTGCCTCAGGTTTGACATGATACTGGAGCAGATCAAGACTGTGATCAATTATGACACAACTTACATCAAAGATAGCTTTAAAATGCGCACCCAGAAGTGTTACGCTGTGCGCCCGAACATCAACAAGTTTCTTGACATTGCCCGGAAAGCTTACACTGAGATAGTGGACGACATTGCAGGTGTTAATGTTTAGTGTTTACCAGATAACTTTGTCTTGCGATGTTTAGGTAATCTGTTCTTACCTTTAGCCATGCTTCATGTCATTGTGCTGCACAGAGCTTGTGAACCAGCTGGGGGAAAAATACGGCTTGCCAATGCGTACTAGCTTCAGCACAGCTCGAGGTTTTTTCATCCAGCTGAAGCTTGAAGGACTAACCTTACCAGAAGGGAAACTCCCCTCAGAGTTCATCAAAGTAAGGTCCACTGAAGGCAGCCAGACTTTTAGCAAAAAATCGAACTCAGCATTAGTTGTTAATAAAGGAAGCTAAATTGCCGCCGGTGGGACAATAAGGTTGACATTGAATGAAGAGGGAAAAACCTGCATTTCAACATCTTTTCACCTCAGGTAACTAAGCACAAGAACAACTATGGCTTCACCACTGCAGACCTGATGAAGAAGAACAGCCGGTGTGAGGAGGCCCTGAGGGAAATCTTTCACATATCTTATGTGTGAGTTGATCATTATCTCGTGACTTACAAACATGAACAGAAAATTGAGGTAAAGGAATATAGTTTTGTGGCATGACTGTTCTTAGCAGTTTTACAGTTTTGTACAGTGTTGTGCAAAAGTCTTGAGTTGCCCCTCATTTCTTTGTTTTGCTAGAAAACTAAAAGTTAGAGCCAAAACTTTTAAATTTGGGTTAAACTCTCCATAAGAGCTGTCGCAACCAATTTTCAGTGCAATCCTGTGATATTCAAGCATACCTCGTTCTTTTCCTCCCTGTTTTCTTTCATTAATAATGGCTCCTTAACAGCCACTGAAATCATTTCTGATGAGGCGTCATTGAACAGTAGAGGGATCAACTAAAGGTCCAGGTGCATCTCTGAGGTCCTGTGTGGGGTCTTTGCTGAATTTTTCCCAATTTCTTAATGACTCAACTTTCAGATACTGTTCATCTGCTGTAGATAGTCTTTTAGGCCATTTGGTTTGTTTTCACTTGTTCATTATCAAATTTCATATCAAGTTCATTATCAAAGACACACTGCACACCATGCTGAGATGTGCCAAGTTTTAGCCTTTTGAGAATCACCTTGTTGCTGCAAAAGTATTTTACATT
The DNA here is from genome assembly GCF_000239375.1 of Pundamilia nyererei. Taxonomy (NCBI): domain Eukaryota; kingdom Metazoa; phylum Chordata; class Actinopteri; order Cichliformes; family Cichlidae; genus Pundamilia; species Pundamilia nyererei. The sequence goes on from NW_005187411.1 coordinate 6,552,282, forward strand.
GTAAAACTTTATTATTTTTGGCAATTTTATAGATTCACCTAAAGACATTGGAATAAATTATGTCTTTTGTGATAGGCTGTCAGTAACAAAGTTTCTAAATATACAATTTAAAATGGGTTCTTTGCTAAGCGTTAGATCCTTTTTAATGCTTAAATGATTCATAGATCAGCCATAAGTCGCTTAACAAGCAAAACAATATTCGTGGGAAAATGGTCAAGTACAAGGACTGGAAAGAAAATTTGTGAAAAATCAGCCAGTGTCCAAAGAAAAACTTTGAAAGACCTTCAGAAAGCCTGGAGAGCTATTACTCAAGACAAATAAAAGAAAAATTACAGAAAGTTTTGGCTCTTTGGAAGCAAAATATGAAGAAATAAGGGTTGAGTCAAGACTTTTGCACAGTATTGTAATTGCAGAACTTTGATCTGATTTACTGATCTTTACCAGTTGATGTTATTTAAGGGGTTACTTAACTCCTTTAAAACCAATTATTCAACTCATGCAATAAACTGGGGAATGTAGATTTTTCTCCGTGGCCAAGTTCTGTTTTTAATTATGCTTTTAAGGACATATCTATTAAACGTTATTATACTCTCTGTCCACTAGGGGGCACTGTTTATTAGCCATAGTTTCTGTTCAGTTCAGTTTTTATTTCCCTGAATCATGTAACCTGTCTCCATACAGGGTGATATGCCAGCTGCTGAGAACTATCCATGAGCACATTCACTGCCTTTATAAGCTCTCTGATGCTCTATCCATGTTGGACATGTTGCTGTCCCTGGCAAATGCATGCGCCATCTCAGACTACGGTAAGCATGAATCACTGTTGATTCCAGCTCTCAAGTCAGTCAGACTGTCATATTAACCATGACAAAGCCTGAACTGTTGTCTAAAGGTGTGCTGTGTGCTGCACAAGGCAGCACCCAGCCATCATCACACATGACAGCCAGAAGCGCCTCTATTGAGCTGGCAGCTCTGCTGGCCTTAGTTCTTTTCTGTGTCTGTCGTGGGCAGCACCAACCCAATCAGCCATGTGGGTGGTGAGTGCTGGCCCTCAGCTGTCTGAAAGTGTCTCGTTATAGACACGTGCTGACTGCCTGCCCCCTTTCTATCCCAGCCAGCTTGTACTCAGATTACCCGTCTTACATAACTGCGCACTGATGTGCTGTACATACCGAGGCAAATCTACCCAGCAGAGGAGCTAACTGCCTTACCTCTAGCAGAAATCGGTGTGTTACTATGTTATGACACCTTTAAGTGAACGAGTAATAAATGGTGTATATAAATATAATTTTATAGATGGCACGTGTGTGTGTGTTTTTTTCACCAAACATTAGAAATGAATGTAAGGCTCAGTATGTAAACAGAGTTATTGTTTTGTGTTTTTCTGTTCTGTCCGCCAGTGCGTCCAGAGTTTACAGACACATTGGCCATCAAACAGGGCCGTCACCCAATTCTGGAGCGAATTGTCAGACAGCAGCCCGTATCGAACAATAGCTACATCTCTGAGGGCAGCAACTTTGTCATCATAACAGGACCCAACATGAGTGGCAAATCCACTTACCTCAAACAGGTGGCGCTATGTCAGATCATGGCTCAGATAGGTCAGCAGGAAGTTATAAACCCACCCTTCCCATGTGAATTTTAAATGTAGGCCTGGTCATTTCTGTGCATTAATTCAACACTGTGTTTTTATTTCAGGCTCGTTCGTCCCTGCTGAGTATGCTTGTTTTCGTGTTGCTGATCAGATTTTCACCAGAATTGGTGTAGATGATGACTTTGAAACCAACTCTTCCACATTCATGTTAGAAATGAAGGAGGTACACATTCCTAAGTTATATTTGAGCAAACAAAACAAAAAACATCAATCAAAAAGATCATTAATATGTAATTAACTGAGTGTGTCTGTCCAAAAGATCTCTTACATAATCCACAATGCAAGTGACAAGTCCCTGATTATTATAGACGAGTTGGGGCGTGGTACCAGTGCTGAGGAAGGGATTGGTATTTGTCACTCAGTCTGCGAGTTCCTCCTTGGCCTGAAGGTAGAGTATGCCCTAATACAGCCCTGCATCACCACTCCTTTCTCTAAACTGAAAACCAGATGGTTCCGGTTCTTATGCACCATATTAGCTACTTAATTTATTATAACTTATTGTTACACCTGTTAGATCAACAGTGGAACGGTAGAACCAACAAAGAGATTGGGCATTCTCCTAATTTTCAAGGTGTGTCCTCTTTCTTGCAGGCGTTCACTCTGTTTGCTACACACTTCCTTGAGCTGTGCCAGCTGGAGTCTCTGTACCCGAACGTGGAAAACCAGCACATGCAGATTCAGCATACACGCAGTGGTGACACTGGTGCAGAGAGCGTGGTATACACATATTTGCTGAATCGAGGATCTTCTGAAGAAAGACACTATGGTACAGAGTCAGTGAAATCCAACAACAGCCCTGTTGGCATTTTTCATGGAATCAGTCACAGAGCTTGTTTTTGTTTTTCTAGGACTGAGAGCAGCAGAAATGACAGCCCTTCCTTCAAGCGTAATTCAAGAGGCAAAGACAATTGCTTCAAAAGTTAGCCAGCAGTTTTTGGTATGGTTTAGAAAGTTCAGTTATTGACTTTTTGTCCTAACATCTTTGGGTCGTCAACGTCTTCTCTGTGCCTTTAAAATTAACAGTTCATTTTTACCTGTGCTTATATGGAAGGTCCCATTTATGTGCCACAGTATTACAAATTATAATCAACAGAAAGCCAGCGTTAGACACTGAGAGACAAATGCTGTATCATGGCTAAATATGTATTTCATTGATAATAACCAGAGAATTCAGAGAATTGCTGGATAAAAAGAGAAGACCTAACATGTTTTATTCTTTCAGGCTAGACATCACACTGATCCAGAAACTCAGAGGCAGCGAGCTGTGTACCACCTCTCCACACGCCTGCTTCAGACTGCTAGAAACTCAAGACTAGACCCCGATAGCCTGCGGATGTATCTGAAAGGGCTAAAGAAGCAGTATGAGGCAGAGCTTCAGACTGCAGGACAAGCAGTGGATGCAGAGGAGCAGTGACTTGACTCTAAGCCTTTCAGCATGGAGGAGCTTTTATACACTTTCTTTTTTGTCTGTGATCTCGACATGACACCCTGAGTTTAAAGATGACCTTATCTGACATAAACAGATATACAAATGTTTTTATAAACTATGTCATAATAAATAGTTTCTGTGTAAATTTGTTGTGATTGTGATTTTTAATGCAAAGTAAAACATAGCAGAATGTGCATTAAGTTAATAACATCTCACTCTCTTAGTTTACAATTACATAAATATTGCCGTAAGCCATAATGGTAAGCAAAGATCTGCTGGAACTTGTCATACAACTATAGTACTCTGGTCTGTAGACTTTGGGGAAGTGCGCTGGACCACTCCTCTTTCAGTATCGTAAGATTTACGAGCCAAGAATGTTTCGAAAGGGCGGTACTTTTTACTTATTATTTGTAATGTGATGACATGTGGCCTTCGGTGTGCCACGAGTCTCAAAATGAACGCTCCTTAGCAGGCTGACTGTGACCCGCCCCCGCGAACCAGAAACAGCAGATTCTCTGTGACGGATAGCGCAGAAGAAAGCCGGGTTGGAGCTGCCCTGGGAAGGCAGGAGTGTGCTGGTGTCAACGCAGAGCAACGCCATTTCACTACTAGCTAAGGGAACAGCAAACTGAAGCTACAGGTATTTCTAGCGGCTGTTTCTGGAAATCTTCTATTCGTTTCTTGTGAAAAAAGCTGCTCATCCCGTACTTAGCACAGCTTAGCTCTTCACGTAGGCCTGGGAACGGCCCTCAGGACTTTAACGGAAGGATGGGGACGGGTCAGAGATTTCAAGAGAGACGGAGGCTAGGATCTGAGGAGGAATGAGGCCCGTATGGGCAAATGTCCACCCCTCCAGAGAGTGTGAAAGAGAGTCAAAGTATTCCGGCTAACATTTGTGTGGTCAGTTCTGTCGCCTCTGTACTAATTGGATTGGGCAGCTAAGGCTAGTGCCTTGCTGTCGTTAGTTTGCTAGTTAGCTAGCCCATTCATAGTGTTGAGCTATAGCCACTGAGTCGAACTTAAAAAGTGGTGACGGCTCTTTTCGCTCATGGATTTATACACAGTAGCAACTGTTTATGACCGTGGCCGGAACACAGTTAATGTCCAGCAGTTGAACATTTTTGCTCGTCATTCTGGGAAGTCATCTTTGTGACATGTGTTGTCTTTTCTTTCGTTTTCGTGGTTTATTTGAGTATGACGTGTGATAAATGACCTAGCTGGGCTAGCTTGACAAGGAGCTTAGGCCACTTCTGCTTTTTTTGTGATTACATGCTGCGATCATTGACAGTGTTCCTCTAAGTGTAAGAATAGCTGCCATTGCTGACTAGTCAGCACAAGGCCCACGATGCTACGTGTGGCATGACCTAGCATGCTGGGACATTTAGGGCTCAGCTGGTGAATGTTGAGGTGACTCGGGGCTATATCACCAAGTTTAGGTGCTGGCAAGCACAATAAGAAGGGATTATAATGGGGATCGTGACCAAACACGTTACTGTTGAAAAGTGAGACTTTGTTAAACTGACTTTTACTCACTAAGTAAACACAAAACTAAAGTACGTCTCTGAAGGAGCTTGAGATTTCTTCCAAGAGGTCTTGGAAGAAATCTCAATCACTGCCCCTATTTTAAAAAGCCTTTAGGGTTATGCCTCAGCTCCCTCTCTCTTTTGATGGAAGCATTGTTAGCTTTGCTTTACAACAGTGCTCGTTTTAGTTTCTTTGAGGTCTGTCTGTAGATGGGTTCTAATCTGAAGTGTTTTACTGTTGACATACTTTCCTGGATAAAGCCTGACAGGCAGGATCATATCCTTGCAGATAACTTTTTTGTTAATGTTTTCTAATAAAACCAAAACCACAGTCACTGTGTACTTTGGTACTTTCTGTAGTTTATTGCCATAAGATTGATAAAGATGAATGTCAGTATTCAGAGAGAGCCAACTTCCATTTGACTTAACAATAAATCTAAGGTAGATTATTTTAATTGCCTGACTATCAGACTCTTTGTGGGTAAAAGGTGTTGTTGGTGAATATGATATTTCTTAAATTTTAAGAATAAAACAACATATTACAACAGTCTAGCTAATCTATGCAATTATTATAAATCAGAATACAGACACAAAACATGTAAATAAAATACAAATGACATGTAGAGATGAGGTTGATATAATGGCATCTCCTTTGAAGGGCAAAAAAACCCCCACGCTCAAGAGTTTACTTTATTAGACAATGGTGGAGGAAGTAGAAAAAACAGTGGTCCATTTTTAACCCCCCATTTGTTTGTGGTTTGTGCTCTTCTTTTCTGTCTTCTTACCCATTTACTCTCCAAATGGTAGGGCCTGAAAATTGCCCCTTCCTGACCCTAGTACTGCCAGATGTCACTTCCTGTTGAAAAGCAGGTCTTCTTTCCCACTGTCGCCAAGTGCTTACTCAGGGAAGACCATCTAATCATTGGAATTTCCCCTCTAATAATAAAGTCTTTGTCTTGAAGTGACTGTTGCTGTACCCTGTACTAAACTTGAATTGAAAATGGCGCACTCTAAAGAAGCAATTTTCTTTTCATTACAAAGATGTTCTTCATCATTTCAAAGTAATTATAACATTAAAACATAAAGGTAAAGTGACTGCTAGTGCACCTCCTACAGTTTGTCGTGAACATTGACTTGCTGCTAGAAATAAAAATCCTGCAGATACAGTCGTTACAGTCATAACGATTATATGAATTTATTATGTTATTACCACTTAATTACATTTTGTAACACATTTTCACTTGGCCGTCTCCCCACCATTCTACTGTAGGTTTGATCCAGAAAAATAGTTTTCATTTTTCATAGTGTTTATTAAACTTACATTGGCTATATAATGTATTGCAGAGAAACTGCACACTTGCTAAAAAAGCTCAATTTTTCTGTAGTGTCCTGGACTATAGATGTGTTTTAAAATGACTTGTTGCCTATTATACATTTATTATGTATGCATGGCCTGATTTTCAATTACTCTCTGTATTGCTTTTTGGATCTGATAGTTATCAGGAGTTGTCTCTGTGTCCATGTCTGCCAAAATCAAGAGGGCTGGCCAGCCAAGTGGTTAGATTCCGGGGAGCCAATAACCCGGGAGGGCTTTGTCCTGCGGGCTCATTTTGATGCTGGAACAAGACTCAGGCCGTACAGAAAAAATCTCATGCACCTTCCAGTCTGAGGCTAGGGACTCAAAGCAACCAAGCCTCATACCTTCATACTGCTTACCCCACCCACACTTTAAATACCAGGAAGAAACGCGGAGTTATTTTGGCACATAATGTACTCTGGCATGGGAGTGTCCTCTAATATGCAATCAGCAATTTCCTGATCTAGCAGCAACTGAAAGTTAATGATTTTATTTACACTAGAAACTTGTGTTTGTAGTACATAGCTTAAAAGGGCTTCTTCATGTTTTGACCTTTTTTTAATATATAAAACCTGCAGTGTGTTCCAGGTAGTTAATGTTTGGGGCAGTCTCATCCAGAACTGTGAAATATATTTTTGGTTTTTAAGTGTTTCTTATTGGTTCAAGTGTAAAGCTTTAACGCTGAATGAATGGCACATTTTCTAATGAGGTCACAGATAAGATACCTGTACAAAAGACCAGCACAGAGTAAAATCTCTTATAAAGACCACATCTTGGTGCATGCTTTCACAGATATGTCTTTGCACACCGTTTATGTTTTCTGTGAGTGTGAAGGAATTCAGTCCTTGGGTTGGTTGAATAAGACAGCCATTTTCAATCAATTATTAAGATGAGACAATCTGATGTATTTGAGTCAAAGTAAAAGTAAAAATGTTATATAATAAAAACTGGACCCAAAAAAAAATGTTTCAAAGATGTTACATAATGGGGAGCTCGTAGTTTGTTCACAGGAAAGGCGTGCTGTTTCAAAGGCAAACAATTTTTCAAAATTGGATCAAATAGTAGTCATAATGAGCCTGATGTGTTTTTATGTGCTGCGTGTAATGGGAAGGGTTGGGCGAGGCAGGGAGGGGAGAAGGGAGTGAAACAGTATCAACATTATACTAAGCCTGCCAGTCCACAGGAAGCCCTGCAGTGGAAAGTTATTCTTAAATGTATTATCATGGGTAATCTGCTTAATCCAAATTACTAAAGACGTCTGCTCTACAACAGTGACTCCTACGCTGTATTGCTGCCACAAATCTTGAGTATAGTGGGATTGTGTCGCACTTCAGGTCACTCACTGTCGCTGCCACTCTGCATTGTTAGACACAATACTGCTGCCGTCACCCAGGGCTTAACTTACCCCCACTGTCAAAACACGGTGGTTTAATTTTTGTGATAAGTCGCCGTTTTGCACGTGGTGTCATTGTGTGTTGATTTGCAAGAGGTACTTTGCAGCAATGTTGTAAAATGGTTTGTTATTTATTTATTTTTAGTAAAGTTGCTGCCATTGCTGGAAATTTGCAAAGAATGTGACAAAAACATCTTATCGGGGCGATTAAAGCGAAAAAGATATGAACTAGGGAGGAAAAACTGGAGCCTAAAGGGGAAATTTAGGGGGGAAAATGCCAGTTTGTGCTAGTTTATTCTTGCTGCATAGCCTTGAGGAGTCAGCTCAAACTCACCACATAGTTCCTAGAAATATCTTTGGCAGATGCAAAGCTGATGATGTCTTAGGACCACTTGACTCTGTAAACTCTGTTTGGGGTGGAGGAACATCATCTTCTTTTGGCTTTATGCAGGCGGGGGCCGAACTGCAGCTGCAGCAGATCTCATCCTGTGACACTTGGACGTAGGTGTATTTTTGCCCCTTGCAAATCCGGTCCGATATGAGTTTAGAATAACCACCGTGTCATTCTTGTGGGGGCTGAAAGAGGGAGGTGACTATTTAAGACACCGTGAGCCATTTTCTTTTTAGCCTAGTTCCCTTTCTAATGATCTTGACCTATTTGGTCCCCTTTTAAACCAGGGCAAACAAAGTTGAGTCTCACAGTCAGTGTTTTAGGCACAGGTGTGTCTCTCTGTACACAAGTTACACATGTGTACATACGTTAAGCTGTGTGGCTGGGGGACTGTCTTCTAATTGGATCATATTGCTAAGAGGGGGCAGGGTGTGAAGAAGAAGAATCTCCTCTCCTACCTTCTCAGCATTACTGGTGTGCTTACACTCCGGCCCCTATGTACACCTATCATAATCAATTTCCACTCATGAACTCTGCCTAGAGAATCAGGTCTGAACACTGTTCTGAGGTCTATAACCAAAGAGTTTGTGTAAAGATGCATGCAGTTTCAGGGTCTGAATAGTGAATTCAGTGTCCAAGTGAATTAAACCGGGATTCTTTTCTGTTTTCAAAAAGATGTCAGTTTGCAAGGAGATCTATAGCTCTGTCCTTCACTCTCCTGTCTGTGAGCTCAGTAAGCAGTTTCCTGTTGAGTCTGTTTTTGCAGTTGCAAGTTTCAAATCTTTGTGAATGCAGCATGTTGTTCATTCTGCGTATTCTAGTCCCCATTAAAATCAAAAGGCAGATAAACTGGGATATTTTTTTTACAGTGTGACTGAAAAAGCGCTAGCCTGTGAGAATGCAATTTCTTAGCCTTCGTGAGGGATCCACCCTTCACTTGTCACATTCAGCCATCACTCTGGCTCCTGTGACTGAAACTTAATATGCTCGCTGAGAGACCAGCCAGACTTGTTAGATGGAAAGCAGCAGCAAGCTGACTGAGTGTATAAATCCTATAAATCTCATTATATCAGTTTCAATGTTTGAGCAGTTTATCCCCTCAGGATCTGCTATTTAGCTGTCTTTATCAGTCTATTAGACTTTATCTATTAAAATTTCAAACCAATATTAAGTGTAAATTGAACAAGATAAGTTTCCTAAACTAAGCTTGGTTTTGTTTTTCTTGGGTTATTGTGCACTTTCAGAATGGCGGTGGATATCTACGACTCTCAGTACCTGCTCATCCTGGCCCCTTCACTGGTCATCGCCCTCATGTTCCTCTTCTTCTGGCTCTTCATGAAAGAAACCTCCTACGATGAGGTGCTTGCTAAGCAGAAGCGTGACCTCAAGTTGCCACCAAGCAAGCCAGACCCCCGTAAAAAGAATGAAAAGAAGAAGAGCAAGAAGAAGGAGAGCTCCAGTGGGGGAAGCGGCGGAGGAACCGGAGGTGGGGGGGAGTCAGAGGAGGATTTGCGGGATTTCGATGTGGCTGAAGGTGCCAACAGCTCCACTGTGGAGGTAGAGGAGGAACCTGTGTCAGCTGCGACCCCTGATCCTGCTCTACCTACACCCACTCCCTACGTGCCTGTTTCGGTGTCACCAGAGGCTCCTGCTGGTCTGAGAGAGAGAAAGAAGAAGGAGAAGAAGGCTGCCAAAGCTGCTGCTGCCGCCGCTGCCGCTGCTACTGCTGCCGCCGCCACCACCACAGTTTCCCCCTCTGAGGAGCCAGAAGTGAACGGCTCCAAGCCAGTCAGCTGCAAGACAGAGGCACCATTGGCTGCAAGCAAACAGTCCAGCACACCCTCACCGAAACGTGAGGTTCAGGTCCAGATCCAAGCTGTTCAGGCTCCCGTTCAAGCTCAGACACCTCCCCAGATTTCTGGGAAAAAGAAGGAAAAGAAGAAACAAAAAGTGGAGTCTGGTTAGTAACCAAGGGTAATGTTTAAAATGGTTGCAGTTTTGTTTTTTGGGGGTTTTTTTTGAGAAAACATGAGAACTGCAAGTAGCAGTTTCATTTGGTTAGTATTTGTTTGAAATTACAGCAGTTGTGGTGAAATTGAGAAGATATATTGCTGTAGTTGCTACTTTCTCAAGTTCGGATATTTGTGCCAGTAACTTTAATGATAATCGAGCATTCTTATTTAATCAATCAAGGCAACCTGAGAAGGTTTTCTGAACTTGCCGTCCTGTCTTTCCAGCAGATGAGCAGCATACAGAGGTTAAAGTGGAGCAGGCCCCAGCTACTGTCAAGAAAGAAGCTCCCATTGTGGCTGAAACCAAAGTTTTAGATGGTGCAACTCAAAGCGTGACCAGTGGCAAAAAGAAGAATTCTGCCAAGAAGCAGAAAACTGATCATGGTAATGATGATAAAATATTGCATTATTAATTAATAACATTAAATTTGAAGAATTTGGCTCCATTAAGACTCTAAAGACAAAATCTAATAAAGAGTATTTTCTGAAATCCAGTTGATGAAGCCCATATTTTGCCAGACTCAGCAGCTTCTGCTAACCACCAGACGGCCCATAACGATGACGCACCATCCAAAGGGTCTGGCAAGAAGCAGAAAAACGAGACTGATAAGGGTAAGAGGTGAAAGCGTGGGTTTTTAATCCCAAAATATTTGTAAGCCCTTTTAAACTCGGTTTCTCGTTTTTGCTGGCCTTAACAGAGAACACAGAGGTGAAACTGAAGGAGCTGCTCTCCGGTCTGTCCAGCCTGGCTCTGTCAGATGCAGAGGCCGTCAGTGTGATGGCTCTACTGCGAGAGAAGAGCCCTAATGCCGTGGACGCCTGGCACAAGGTGAGAGATTAATAAGAGATAAGCTGAATTGGGTGCTGTCACAAACAACATTCCACACTGTTTGCATTTGGCAGGTCACCCAGTGTTTGTAGTTGGACTTTCTATGCCTTCTTTTAAAATGTGTTCTCTTTCGCTGACAGTCCTCAACTAGGCCTGACCCGACTGCCCAGGAAAGGGAAAAGCTTCTGACAACTCTGCAGGAGGAGGCCTCCATTGCCAAAGACAAAGTGAAACAGCTCAGTCAGGTCTAGAGTCCAATCTTTTTCTTTCTTTCTTTTTTTTTTTGTTCCCCCTAATGATTGTGACATGACTGATTTCCTTCCAACTTAATCGCTGTAATGCTGGAATAATTCCGCTTGGTTCAGTAAAATGCTTAATTTATCTTCATATTTTGCTTCAGGAGCTGCAAGTTGAGAAGCAGAAGACAAACAGGGTGGAATCAATGATGAGGGAGCAACGCGCAGCGATGGAGAAAGAACTGGGCAGCATGCAGGTCAAAGCACAGGGCACCTACCAAGAGCTCCAGACAATGCAAATAAAGGTGAAGCCTTACATTTCAACTATTATCAGTACAGCAAGTACTGGCCTGTATTATACTTGATAACACTTGGGTAACTGCTAGTGTTGTTTAAGAAATGAGGAATTTCAAAAATGTGAAGGAAAAAAAACAACTTCTGGCAGCTTCTTTGGCACTCCAGAGAGAGTTGGTGAAGACTCAGTACTGTTAATTGTGTGTAGTTTCAGCAGGTGAGGGAGCAGCTGGAAGGCCAGATCAGTCGATTGCAGCAAGAGAACAGCATCCTGAGGGACGCAGTCAGCTCCGCCACCAACCAGATGGAGAGCAAGTCAGTGTTACACAGCTGTTCACGCTCCCTAGAGTGCCATACATCTCTCATGCTCAGCGTAGTGAAGCATAGTGATTCCAGCTATCTCTCTTAGTCACCTCATTGTCTTTTTACCTTATCTTTCGTTACACAATAGTCTAAGCTATTTGTAGAATGCTTCTGCTGCAATTTCCCATACATATCCCTTAACAAACGCATTTTCATGTCATGTACGTGTGCTTGATAGGAATTCGGCCGAACTAAACAAGTTGCGTTCCGAGTATGCCGGCCTGATGAAAGAGCTATCAGACAGCAACAGCAAGCTGCAGCAGGAGGAGCACCAGAGGAAGTCACTGGAGGTCAGCTACAAGCAGAACGTGTCCCAGCTGGAGGTACGCTAATCCAGATGCACGGCGTGTTTATTTAGCCTGTGCTTCAGTTTCCCCAGCTGAGACAAAAATGAACCGAGTTGTGCAAAACCTGGACATGCTTCAAATCTGGTTAGCGGGTGTGGCAGCATTACTCGGGAAATGGGAGGAGGTTGTAGTGGAAGTCCCGGTGAGGGTTATGGGAAACAGAACCTGAGCTGGAAGGATTTTTGTTGCCTTTGGAAGCAGGAATGTTTGAGGCTTTGTGCTGTGTATAAACAACACTTTTCTTACTAGACACTCAGATGAGCCTTTCCCGGCTTGTCGCAGACCACGATCATAAGATGGAGATTTAAATTGCTGGCTCGACACAAACAAGTCTTGGCAAAGAGCCTTAGTGCGAGAATTACACTGTGTAGAAAAAAATCAGAGAAAGAATCTGCACATAAGCCTCTAGATATTCTGATGGATTTCATAAAGTTTTAATTTCCTCTGCAAAATTTATACGATCACTCAATTCCAATGAAAATGTATGGAAGGAAGGTGTTCACAGAGTTTATCTGTCTCCAGGCACAGCTGCAGGATGCTAAGCGCCGCTGGGAGGAGCTGCAAAACTTTATCCACAGTGTCAATGCCGAAAGAGAGAAAATTCAGACCTCCAAACAAGGTGATAAAACATAACATTGCACCAAACAAAAGTTTTAATTCTTGTGAACCCTAAAAAAAAAAAAAAATGATGGTGGCTCAGTGACGGCTGTCGTGTGGTTGCAGAGCTCCACAATCAGCTGCTGGCAGTTGAGGCTGAGATGAGCAACAAGAACAAGGAGATCCAGACTCTACACAGCAGCCTGACTGAAGCTGTGGTCTCCAAGGACCGGCTGGAACAGAAAGTGAGGGAGCTGATGGAAATGTCCAAGCACAGTATGCAGGACGACTCGCTCCAGGCCCGGGTTCAGGTGTGCTCACAACTCGCAGTGCCAAACCTGCAGCAAGAAAAATGAAAATGTTATTGTAGTTACATGGAATGATACCAAAATGGATGTGAATGATATTATAGTCCTCAACCTAATGCTCACTAATGACTTGTGTTTAACAGGAACTTATGAATGAGAACAAAAGTCTTCAGCTCCAGATCTCTACGCAGGTAAATGGGTCAACTTCACACACTTATCATTTAAAGTCAATATGGGATGAGTGTGTGTGTGTGTGTGTGTGTGTGTGTGTGTGTGTGTGTGTGTGTGTGTGTGTGTGTGTGTGTGTGAGAGAATGTAGGCTAATGACATTTCTGTTTGATATCTAGGCCACTCATGTCTCCCACATTGAGGAGCTGCAAAAGCTGTAAGAAAGATTTCATCTTCTCAGATATTGTGGATCACATTCCAGGCTGTATCACTGAGCTATATTTCCTCTTTCCCTTTGTTGTTGTTGTTGTTTTTCTTTTTTGCCTAGTCTGGCTGAAAAAGAGCTGCAGCGAAAAAGTCTGGAGGATTCTCTAAATGCTGAGAGGAGCAGTGGGGCTAGTAGAGAAACTAACATGCAGGTATTTTCAGAAGAGCACTTCACTACAGCTTCTCTTACTAACATTGTACCGGTTCATTAGTTTGCAGGAATGTGTTGCTGTGTTGAGTGGAAATGTAGTTTTGAAGTCCTCTTCCCCACGGGAAGAGGGCATGCTCAGATTTGCAGATATTTTGGGTTCAGATGACAAATTGATTTAATGCACTTCCTGGTATTGTAAACCTAAGACAGAATTAGGAATTCTTTATAATTTCCAAGTGATTGCACAGTATGTCAGATCCTCCACTGTCTTGGCATAATAAGTGTCGCCTGCATTCATCTGCAGGCCTTGCACAATGAGAACATGTCACTGAAGGCAGAGATTCAGAATCTGCAGGCACAGATTTCTGATCAGGTTAGTTGTGTTGCTTTGCTTTACTGTTTAAGAAAAAAAAATCCACTATATGTTGGTGTGGGTTTTTTGTTTGTTTGTTTGAGAGGTTGTTTTTCATTTAAAACAATCTACTTTTGGATGTCCTCTTGCAGACTGCATCCCAGCTGGCTTTGGACCAGTTCCAGAAGAGGTGGGTATGAGAACTGGAGCACATTTTAAATACATCAGCGTCTTAATCTGTCTATGAAATAAATGATCCAAAATTCTTTGAACAGTGTCCGGGAGAAGGAGGAAAACATGAAAACTGTAGAGGGCCTGTTGGAGAAAGGGTTGATTGAGGTGGCCAACAAAGAGGAGGAGCTTAAGGTATCTGTTTTCTCTAAAAGACACAATCAAAACATGCTGGCTCATATAAACATATTTATCTGACCACAGCTTCCCCTAAGTGACTCTGCATAATACTGTTGGCCTGCTAACCACAATCTTTAATTAATATGAAGTCTTAAAGTCATTTGTTTCCCCTAATATAGACTGCAAGGAAAGAGAATGAGTCACTTAAACAAGAAATTGAGGACCTTAAGAAAAAGATGGATAAACAGGTGGGTTCTAAAATGATTATTAAGAAGTATTTCCTGAATTTTTGATTCCTATTCTGTATATATATTTTTTCCTTTTTTCTTCCCTCTAACTAAAGGTGTCTTCAGAGCTGATGGTGGAAGAACTCCAGAGCAAGTAAGATCAATAAAGTTTATTTTGATTATTTAGTACAAAGGTTTAGTTCCAACCATATCCTCTTCATGAAAACAAAGGCTACTACTGACTCTGTAAGCATATAAAAAAACGAATTCCCCCTGGCAGTCCAGGACACTCCTAAGACACACCCCTCATAGTAGCTCTTTCAACATCCATTCCCATTGGAACAAGAGGCTGTCTATTGTTGAATGTCCTCTCATTGTTGATATTGTGAAGATAAGCAGATTTCACAGGCTTTACAATATAATGACCCTTATTTTATTGTGCTTCAAAGGATCCAAGAAAAGGAAACAAAGCTGAAAATGGTGGAGGAAAGTCTACAGGCAGCACAAGACAGCAGCTCGGCCAGAGAGAAGACAGTTGAGGTGCAGCCCTTTCCTTGTATCAGTATAAACAGTTTGGCAGATTTCAAAAGACCCTTTCTTCACATTGTTCTTCAGTGTTGTCCTTGTTTGGGCTCTTGTCTGAATCAGTTTTTGTCTCACAGGCTCTGGAGCAGCAGTTGGCTGCCTTGCAGGCAGAGATGGAGCAGCTGAGACAGAAGGAGACAGCAGAAGCGCTGACCAGCTCTGCTACTCAGCTCCAAGAACTCCAGGCTCAGTGAGTTAAATCAGCACCTCAGTGTAAGCTCCCTACGCACACGCCTTTCAAATCCGACTTTTGATGACCAACATTTGACCAACAGGCTGGTGGGAAAGGACCAGAAGATCCAGACACTACAGAGTGAGCTGGAGGCAAGGACGAAGGAGCTAAGCGAGAAGATTCAGCAGGTACAGCAACAGTGCTCATGTTACACATTTTCTGGCTAAAATCATCCAGATGTCATTTGAGGAGGGGGGGCTCTCTTTACTATGTTAAAGGTTGTCATCATGCCATAGCTTCTTTATTTGGCTGTTCCTATTTTAGTGTCATGAGATATTCAGTGCTGGTTTTCATTGTCTGTTTCTCTCCCGCTCATATAGCAATCCCACACGGTAGTGCCAAGCCCTGAGCTCCTTACAGCGTGAGTAGTATTGCATGGCATATCAAAACAATACCAACGCTGTTTTATTTTTTAGGCCTGTTTACTGTATTGTACCGGAAGTGTGATCAGTTTTGTAATGTGTGGTTCTGCTGTTTTCTGTCAGGTTGTCAGAGAAGGAGAAACAGGTCTCCATTCTGCAGGCTGAGCTGGCTGAGCTGAGGAACACCGTAAACCTTCAAAGGAAGAAGAATGATGTAGGTTTCACATAGCAATGACCTGAACTGTGGAATGGCACAGGTCAAACCCTATGAGCAATCAGCCCTGCCCGTTGTGTTTCACAAAGCACTCCCCCCCACAGTGTTGCACACTGCATATATTCATTCTGCCTATTGTTGTCTGCCACTCGCTTTTTGTTCATTTTAAATAGTGCTTTTTTTCCTTGTTTTGTTTGTTTTAAACCAAATACACATTTTTCTTCAGCTCAGGTTGTGTATGTAACACGATTACACACACATCAGTTCAGTGTCTGTTTTGGATTGCTTAAGCTGAGCATTGCATAAGAGGGCTTCCAGCCTACTCTTGTTGTGCTCGCCGCTGGCCATGACTGTTTCAGCAAGCCTGTTTGTGCTTGTGGGTGATTCAGAGCATTAGAAACTCGTCTCTCTTACTTTTGAGAGAGGTTTATTTAATCTGAGAAGCATATAAACATATTTGTATTATTATATGCACACTATAGTTGAAGACACTTATTTTAATTAGAAATAAAACGAATATTTTTTTACTAAATATACCTGTGCAGGCTGTGCATGTTGTTTTAAACCACACATGGTGTCAGAGTAGGACTATCAAGACTTTTTGTTTTTTACATATTTTTAGCTAGTGGAGCATGGATGAGAAATGCCTTTGGTTCGTTTTGTTACTCTACCAGTCTTTATTTGAGGGTCACTGAATGCATTCCCCCCCCCCGAGGCTGAACTGAAAGTAGTATCTCTCTGGAACTGACCAAAACAGGAGCTTCGGGAGAAAAACTGGAGTGCAATGGAAGCTCTGTCAGCCACCGAGTCCATGCTTCAAGGGAAACTCAGCAAAGCTGTCAAGGTTCGACACCTCACCTCAGTCTGCTTCACTCTAGTTCCAATCTGATGCATCCCCCTCCGAAACGCTGTGTTTTGCCATAATCGACCCAGTGAAATTTCTTTTCTGCCATCATCCATAACAACGCTGCATACTCATTTACCTTCACTCCTCCCGCTCTGTTGTTTGGCCTCAACTTTTTAATTGGCTGTTTTTGAGCTGTTGAACTACAGTAATCTGCTCCCCCTCGGGCATCTCCGACTTCATTTAACAAATATTGGCCTCCTAAGCGTGTATACATAACTTTCCTTTACGCTTTTAAGTGTAAGAGGTTTATTTTTTCCTTTCCTTACCCAAAGCTTAGGTCGATGCTTGGAAATGAGTGTGCAGTGACTTAGAAATTCACTAGATGTCATTAGATTGAGATTCATTGTAATCATTTGCAGCTTCCTGTCGTCTCTCTGTCATGTGGCATGCTTTGTGACATTGTACTGTTAAGATCACCAGTTAATCAAAGAAAATCTGTTTAATTCAAATCTAGTCCTTTTTTCCCCTTTTTGTTTAAGAGAAGTGTTAACATTCAAAGCTTGTAATGAATATGCAGCAGTCCTCTAATGTTTCTCAATGCTCTGTTCTCACAACTGAAACATCTTTGTTCTCCATCAGGGTGAACAAAGTGCAACTAAATCCAAGCTACAATCAGCTGTTCTTTTCATGCATTTCTACTTCATGTAGAGTTTGCTCCCAGATAGCTGTGCTATTAAGAGTTACAGTAACGTTTATTTCAGTCATCCTCCTACATTAGGTGAGGGTACATGCCGAACTATCTGCACAGCAGCTGCTCTCCTGCCATTTGAGTACAGTAGAAAGCACCTTCTCGCGCCTGAGCCAGGGAGTTCCTTGGCAGCTGTTGTGTGCTATCGGTGCATGCTGATTGGTTGTATTCAGCTCCACACTCTGTGTCAAAGCTGTCTTGTGACAGCGTGTTAATGCAAACAGTGGTTAGACAGCCAGCTGGCTCGTGTATGGCATGCATTCCCCCTTTCAGACCTCAGAGTTGATGGTGTGTTATTAGAGGACTGATCAGTACTTTTTGTTTATTGGTGAGTGTCAAGGTAAATTTGTGAACACAAATGAGAGATGCTCTGAATCTGATGTGACACATGGCCTAGCTGTGGTCCATTGATGCTTATGGTTTCTCAGAGTAAATGGAACTGGGAGTGAGATTTTTGTTTTTTTGTCCTTTGATAACGAGCTGGCATTATAAAATTTGTGGGATTTTGATTGAAGCAGTCTGATCACTGGTTTGAAACAGATTGATGGGGGTTAAGAGAAAGTTGGTGGTTATATGCTTGGATGACCACTGGACCTTGTCATCGAAAATATCTTAAGTATTTAAACAGTCATTTGTTAATCTCCTCTTCTCTTTTTATTCCTTTACAATTTGCTCCCTACCTTCTAGGAGAACCAGACAGCGCTGGCTGTATGTCAGGCTGAGTGCCGAGATGTTCTGCACAGACTTCTGCCACATGTGCCTCTGCCTTCTGAACAGGTATGAGAGGAAACATTTACCTCTATGCTAAATGCATTTGTACACTACAGCTACATGTTGTGTGGTTGATGTTTACTTCATTTTTCCATCTTAATTGTCCTGTAGAACCATCAAGAATGGCTCCAAAGATTTGAAAGGGCAGCAGGTGAAAACTCCGCTCCACAATCCAGCCCTGGATCAGGAGACTCGGAGGTAAATTTGGAAAAAATGCAAAGTTGAACATCATTCCTTTTTCAAATGAGTCCATCAGTAAGTACGATCCACTTTCTAGGAACTGGCTGAGAAACTGAAAGAAGCTGAGGAAACTCAAAGGGTTCTACAGAAAGACTGTGAGACATACAAGAAGGTTTTGGCAGAGACAGTAAGAGTTATTTTTATTTTACTTTTGGGTTTGTTTGTGGGGGGTTTTTTTTCCCTATTTTTCTTTAGGGGGGTGAGGGAGTTGCCATCAGTTGCCATTATGGCAGCACAGTGATCTCCCTTCCAAATGGAGCTGTCATTTCTGTTGTGTCCACAGGAGGGCATCCTGCAGCGCCTCCAGAACAGTGTGGAGCAGGAGGAGTCTCGCTGGAGGGTGAAGCTGGAGCTATCGCAAGCAGAACTAAGAGAGGTATGGATTCAGGTTTAGCAAGAGATAAAACTCCAAAATGCAGAGTCACTGAAGTGAAATATTGAGAGTTCTCTCTCACTGGATCGTTCTTCTTTCTTTGATCTCAGATGAGCCAGAAAGTCGCAGCTTTGGAGCAAGAGGTTGAGAGACTAACTGATGAAGCAGAGTTGGAAAATGTCAGTAAACCAAACACACAAAAAGTCTACAATGTACACTCGCAAATGTCCTGTTAGAGCGGCTGTCATTTGTATCTCTGCTCATCTGTTGTGCTCTGTAGCTGAGAAGAGAAAAACAGCACTTGGAAGCTGAGTTGGAGAGGGCGGAGCGCGAGAGTGCCACTTATGTGACAGAAGTCAGAGAGGTGAGCAGAAACTGGACTCCTTCAGTCATGTTTAACCTCTTGAGGTGAACGTGCGACCTCTGTGTAACAGTTGAGCTGTTTTCACACATGCACCTTTACCCTGAACATTTGCAGAGAGCACCCAACAGAGGTTGCGTTGAGACTGCAAATGTTATATGCAGTCTGATTGGACATTAGACTACAGAGATGGCAGTTTAAAAGTCTTTGTAATGTCGGATCGCACTGATGTGTGGTTAGCACAGGTAACATCCTGGTGCATTCACCACTAGCTAGTGAATGTCATGTGCAAGGCTCTACCCACACAGCCCCCTCACTTTAAAAAGACTTAAGTATTTCCATGAGTGCAAATGTGTCCAATTTAGGCTATTTCAGCATTTTCTGCTCTGTGCTACATCTGAGAAACGGATAACTGTGAGAAATATCCCAAATGAAGTCTTGAAATTGTCCAAAGTTCATGTGTGAAAACTGCTCCATGTGTGGTGTTTTGTGGCATCCCACCGTTTGTTTATTCTGGGAATATAAAGTTCACACAGCAGGTTTTTGTTTTGTGTGAATTTAATCACTTATGAATCTGGTTATCTGCAGTCATGCACAACTGGTTCCCTCTGCTTCATTTATGACCTTTTTTTTTGGTTGTGGATGCCTTATGACTGCATAAACTGTGTGCTGGTAGTGCTGACCTGGTTCACCTATGACAGACCCACATTAAACAAAACCCTGTCAAACTCAATTTCAGCTCAAAGATCTGTTGACTGAATTGCAGACCAGACTTGATGGCTCATATACAGAGGCTATCAGACAGAATGAGGAGCTGACTTTGGTAAGCGTTGCTCACCCTCTAGCTAGAGCTCCTTTAAATCTTAGCCTTTATTGCACTCAGCAGTGGCGCGACACTGACTGCAACAGAACGGGGTTCTCTATCTACTGCAAAACTGTGGGTCATCATTCACAAACTCTGTAGATTTGGACTTGTATGATGGAGTCATGAATAAGATTGGGGTGGGGATTTCCAGCTTCTGAGTGATGACTCACCTTTACTTTGAGTTATAATACTAACTCTTCTTTTTCTGCACCTGCACTCTACTTGTGTCTAACAAATGGCTTGCTAATTAAAAATCTTCTTTCTCTGCCAGGCCAAAAGTATGCCTCCTCTTTGTCTATCGCTTATAATTTAACTTCTCTGATGCCTTCAGGCAAGCCTTGCGTCTGTTTTGTCTGATAGTCACTGAATGTCTTCGGTGGTCATGAATCTTTAGTAGTTTTAAGCAATATTTTGGCTGTGTTCACGTCAACAATAGCACTATAAGAATGACGATCACGTTGCTATGTGGTTCATACCAATTGGTGTGCATTCCTTCTGTTCTTGTGTTAAGTGATTGACATAATGACTGGATTTATCTTACAGTTGTGGAAAAACTGAGACAGAAATGTGCAAAGTCTGGAAAGTTATCAGTGATACAGTCATTTCTTCTGAAGTACACACGCAGTATTGCGATGTCTGATAAAATTTAGGGAATTACTTTATTACTTAAACAGGACTTCCTGGATTATGATTCATCCTCTCAGCTTGTACCAAAAAGCCCACATGAGCTTAGTGCTATTTTTGGTTTGAACATTGTCTAAGCAGGCCCAGGGAAAAGAATGAAATCTGTGCAAATGTTGAACTGTTTAATGTAGTTATGTTGGCAGGAGGATTTGTATATGTTCTGAAAAACTAGAAGCGGGACTCAAAGGCCAGGTCAACAGTGCAAAATATCGAAATGTCTGGTTTCTTTCCAGCTGAAAACCCAGCTCACTGAGACGCTGTCGAAGCTGGAGGCAGAAGAAAACGAGAGGCAAAAAGTGGCCGGTGACCTGTATAAGGTAACGGGAAGGATCTGGATTTCATTACACTTCTGATAAAGGTCAAACTGCCGACCACAATGCTAACAAGCGGAAATTGCTGTCCCTTCATGCAGGCCCAACAGTCTGTTGATCTGATCCAAGGGGAGCTCTCAAAAGTGACAGACAATGCTGATGACTTGATCGAGAACAGCAGTCTGTCATCACAAAGAGTAAGGGCAGTTTGAGTGTTGTAACACTGTTGTGACACCAAATGTTTATGTAGTGACATCTGATCCTTTTAATGTCATGTTAAGACCAAAAAATTGTGTTTGTGACAGGAGGAGATTGACAGAAACGAGAAAATGACTGCGGGATTGGGTCAGACAGTCGCCGAACTGCAGCAGCTGCTACAAACTGTCAGCCGGCAACTCACTAAGAGACAGGAGGGGGTGAGGCCTTTTGATCGTGCTCTTTGTTATTCACAATTGGGTATCATACTCCTGTCTTTCATCTTACCAATGAAGATTAAACTTTGCAATTGAATGTTTGTACTTTCCCTCAGGAGGCTGATAAAGATCTGCCCAAGGTATAGTGAGACCCCCACGCAGCCACCCTGACTGTATTACAGAGACCACCTTTGACTTTCGGTCTCATCCTGACCACATCACAGCATACTGTCACACCCAGCCACTTCCTCCGTTTCAACCTCTATCACTGCACTTGTACTGTAGGCAGCCTCAAACTGACTCTGGCCAAAACGCTGGCAAACCACTCCCAGACTCACTGCTGGCCACAGAGGAGCAGGCAGAGGTTACAGTTAACTCCAGGCACTATACCAAAATACACACTATTCCACTCCCACCACATTCCTCTTCTTTTAGCAACAATGCCAGTTAATTTTTATTCTAAACTTAATGACATCCAGCATAATTTAAACTATGTGGAAACCATTCCTCTGTTTTAAATTGCTTGTATTTTTCACTGAAATCCTTTTGAGTACTGCAGTAGTTTTGTTGTTATTTGTGTTAAGAGAGGGCAGTGATACGAATTTCCAACTCGACTAAACAAACTTTGGTTTTTCAGTCCTTTTCTTCTTAACTTAAAGATATGTAGTGTTTAAATGTATCAGTTAGGACCTGCTGAAATACACTATGTTGTTGATCTGTTTTCCTCCTGAGCAGAAAACTATCCAACTGTGCATCCATTATGCATTTATTCATTCATAGCTCCATGTTATACCTTGGCTCAGTACTGGGTGGGAGAAGGGAGATCAGAAGAGGTCTCAGCATATCTGAAGGGTCACTACGTGACTGTAACTATGGAGATGCATGGACAAATTGTACTCAAGTCTGTACTGTAGCTCCAAACAGAAGGGAGTGTGTGTGACCCTGGCTGTGTACGGCCAGGTCAACAGTGTAGGGGTTTTTAATCCTACTGCAACTACTCTAGGAATAAGCGTCCCATATCATCTGTAATCAGCACTCGCTATATTGTTGCTAAGATCATTAACACTGAAGATTTTGTTCTTTTTGTAACGGGTGATGTTAATAAAAGGGATGCTTGATAAATCTGTTCAGCCTCCTGTGCTGCTTCCCCCCCCCCCCTTCTACCAATGCACTTCCCTCTTCTCGCCACAGTGGGGCAGCATATAACCTAAGTTGGAACTTGAATTGATTTTGTTTATAGCCTTAACAATCCTGAACATGGGGAAA
Organism: Pundamilia nyererei; assembly: GCF_000239375.1. Classification (NCBI taxonomy): domain Eukaryota; kingdom Metazoa; phylum Chordata; class Actinopteri; order Cichliformes; family Cichlidae; genus Pundamilia; species Pundamilia nyererei. Next base: position 6,574,803 of record NW_005187411.1, read on the forward strand.
GGAAAAGTCAAAGCTTCTGTTAATGGTGCGATTGCTAGCAGGTAAATTCAGCATGACAATGCAGAATAAACATGTCCATCATGCAGAGGCGTTATTCCGGGTAAGTGTTTTTGTATAATAGTAAAAAAGCTTGATATTGCGTGCCCTCAATAATGGAACATTTGGGGTGTGACCAGGTTCCTGTGATAGTAACATGCTGTATAATCCCTCACTATGGGACACTTTTTCTGCTTTGTGTGAGGCTTACAAATTCTATCAGCGGTACAACTCTTATGAAAGAACTAGTAGCTAAAATCTAGAACCTACCAAGGATGACACCTGTAATGCTGGAAAGTACCACTCTACTGTGATCATTTGAAAGTGAAATTTTACTATTCTACTTGAGCCCTTATAAAGGCACAAAGGCCTGGGTGTATTCTTTCTAAATGTTCCATATTTTCTTTGCCACCTCTGGCTTTTTATTTTTGACAAAAGGATAAATCTGCATGCGACTAGACATGACTTGACTGTGACTTCTCTTCGCAGAAAGCTCTTGCTCTCATCTTTTGCATGTTAAAAGGCCTTTAAAACAACAGGACTGTTGTGCTGCCTGGAGGAGGGGTGCGGGTCAGATCAGGAACACAGGCAACATGGAATCAGCACATTCCTCACATTCTCCCACACTGTCATGCTCCAGTCAGCTGACTGGAGGTCTAGCTGTTGCCTTCATGGAAACCTCGCGAACAAATATGCTTCACAGCATCTTTGATATGCTTGTTAAACTGGATCGCGCAGGAAGCACCTTTCACAGCCTGTTGTTGCAGACTGCTTAACCATGTGTGCACAACTGACTGCAAAGTGGGTATTTCCTACTATACAGTCATTTGCTTACACGCCTAAAAATGTACACGTTTGATAGTATATCTAAAATGAGGGATATTTTCTACAGTTCCGCCATTGTAATCAATATGATGTCCTTTGTGTGGAAATTGCAGAGATTTTAAAATGTCATAAATCTGAGGTTTCACTTTGTCAGACACATGCTCATTGTTTCACCTCTTGCATAGAGATGCTATCACGTAAAGCCTGCCAAAGAGCAGTGAGGAAGTTGACAGGGGCCTTGTGTTTCCTTTGCTAACACTCATACCCTCAATTGTGCAATTTAGTTTGTTGCAGTACGCCTCTGCTCTGCATGCTTCTTGCTTGCTAATGCTTGACTCCTCCCCCTAAACACAGATTTACACTCATACTACACCAGCACAGCTCCAGAAAAGCAGCCCACTCCCTGCATCTGCTCCCTATCAGCGTGGTATGTGGTAGAAAGCCTTTGATCCCCCCCCCCTGAAAAAAAAAATCTGTGTGTATGTATTTCTGTGGGTATGCATGTGGGAACGTGAATCAGACAGACACAGAAACGACCATAGAGCTCTATTACAAAGACAATGGCGGATGAAAGCAAAGAGAAAGGAGACAGTGACACAAAAAAGGAGTAAACATTCATTATACCCACAGCATTAAGATCAGTCCCTGGCCCTTGTAGTTCCAGGCCAAATGCAGCTTGATCCCTATGCACAAATGCCGAAGAAGCTGATGTTAATCCGTGCTATCAGTGGCACCATTAAAGGGATTCAACAAATGCCAACTATTTGACTTGTAATGCTTACAAATGCACAATACTCTGTCTTATTGTGGTGAAGTTTATCAGAATACTTTATTCATCCCGAGGGAATGAATAAAGTTGTTGTTCGTGAGGGTGGGGAGGCTTTTTTCCCCCCCTTCCGGCTCCTGTACTCCCTGACTACCTTTTGTTTTCTGTAGGTGTTATTGCACTTTGAAACTGGACACCAGTTCAAATAGAAGGCCATTACTGCAGAGGCAACAGGGCTGAAGCAGTAATAGCACCTCCAGCCATGCAGATTCCTGTTAAACAAGACAGAGCCATTAAAGCGTGGAGGAGACTGCTAGACAAAAGTGGCACTTTCACCAGAAAAGCATGGGGGGGGGGGGGGAGTGAATGTGTGATGTGTTACTAGAGGCTGAGAGGTTCTTAGTAGTGTCACGTGTGGACATTTGGATAAATTAGATTTCTGAGTCAGTCTCAGAAAAACAATTAGCCAAATTACTAGGCCTTGGTGTTATTATTTGACTAATGCGCATCAGCCAGTTGACTGACATTACAGAATGAAATAAGCATGCACTCACGGACCGGAAGCCAACAAAAGGCTTCATGCTGAAAACAGAGACAAAAATGAGCAATGGTGTGGTGAAAATAAAACCTCGAGGCATGCACATCCGTAGTGATGTCATTAAGTTGCACAATCAATCACATGCATTAGCCAGCTGCAATAAAGTCATAATCAAATAACACAAGAGCCTAAGGGGTTACCAGCAAAATTACAAAATCCGATTTCACAATTTTTTTTTTCCACACACTCGCTGAAAATGTACCAGGAGGATTCTGAATAGGTTTTTTTTAGGTTTTTTTTAAACCATGTCTTTTCCCACTTTTGATATCCCGTCCTCGGTAGGCATAACTACTGCACTCATAAATCATGTGATCCTTGGCACATTTTGCTGAAACAGTAAATAATAGAAATGTAAATACAATGACAAAACGTTTAAACCTTTATTTCCGTCAAATATAGGAAACTGCAATCACGCAGGAAAAAGTATGATCCCTTTAAGAATTCCCAGATTTTACTCTTTGTTTACATAACAGAAGGTGCGATCCATAAACCAAGACGGGTGGTTTCAAAAATGATTATTACAATGTAGATTCAACTGCTTTGTCTACATGAGAATTAATTAAAGATGAAGCATTCTCGTGTACTATTATCTATGTGTTTAATGAATAGATACAATAAAATTTGACCAGGCATACCATTTTAACCAAGGCGTAGGTAGAGAGCCCCCCCTATACAAAGTAAAGTAGAAGTGAATGGTACGTTCCGGCCCTGGTCCTCGCTGTTTTTGTATCTGCTTTAGAGCGCATTCAACCGCCAAGTAAGTTACGTTTTGCTATGTCACGCCGAAGAAGTTTCAGACCAGTTTATTTTTAGCAAACTTGATTCGTGAGAACACTGAAACACATGCTGCCGTGTACGCGATCTGAAGCGAGTCTGCGTCGCGCTTTTTAAGGAGGAATTTTAGGTAATTTGTGAACCGTTATTACTGTAAAGCTAACCGTGAAGTGAAGCCAGGAGCCTCATGTTTTCGTTAAGCCAAGAGGAGCACTGCGCCCCATCCATAGACCTAGTGAAATACGGAGAGCTGGTGGTTCTGGGGTAAGTTGAATCGTTGTTGTATTTGCTTCTGAGTAAGTGTGGACATGAAACTGAAAACGAGTGTTTGTTTTTAAGTTTCACAAACGGCCACTCACACTGCTACCTGAGCTACATGACTGTAAGTTTTTGAAAATAGCATGGAGTTAGCAGTGATGCGTTGTGTATTTTTGTTTTTTAAATTCAAGATCAACTTCCAACACAGGCGACATTATATAACATCAAAGAGGCGCTGTGATGATTTTCAGGGAGCACGTCAAGCTCTGTTTAGAAATTTACAAGCTCACGTTATCCCACAAATCAGACACGTGCGCAATTACAAATGTGGACGTTTTAAATATCCCATTCCCTGGCAACCCTGATAACTACAAACTGCCTGCATGTGTCTACATATCTGTGTCCGTGAAATAGGACAGATTTGGGACAACTTTGGGAACCCCAGTGAAATTTATTCAGCAACTCTGACCGGACGCTCCTTCTTACCTTAAAGTTGGATTCATGGGGTTTTAGGAATTCGGAAGTAGTGATGGTCCCCTCCCCCAGCCCCAGAGTGCTTCCTTTAACACAACTTCTGCAGTCACGCACGCACGTACTGTTCTCAGAGTTTAAAATCACACTCCTTGACCTGCAAAAAGTTACCTTATATTCCTTATTTAACAGACAAGGGGAGCTTAAATGTCGGATAACAGCGAGAGCCTTATGAAGTACTCTGTAATGATATATGTAATTCGATAAAATGATATTGGGATATGCTACCTGATGTGGGGAACATTCAAATGTTATTTATACAGTAAAACATTATTTCTGTTCATAGAGAAAATCAGCCAAAGTATGTGCTGAATTATACTGTATAGTAAGTAGTAAGGAGTCGGTTACTGATTTCCATACCTTATACAGTATCTGCCATTACCCACAATGCTCCAGTGCAAGTCAGAGAAACAAGGGAAAGCAGTGGACAAGTTTATCTAATCTCACAGGATATATTCTTAAATTGCTTTATACTAGCAGAGTCTAAGCTGCCTATGGGAACAGCATCAAAGGCTGCTCAGTCAAGCTACCTTTCTGCTGTTTTTTTCCATCTTTGTATTTGTTTATATCTCAGTATGGAGTCATTTTTGTTGGGCAGGCACAGAACCACCATGTTTTCACAGAGTGTTGAAAACAAGCCGAGCTGTAGTTCTTTAGTTATTTATTTATGTGTTTTTTATTATTCATCTGCTTTAAATCATCTTATGTGGCTTCTTAAAAGCCTTACTGGCATCTTTACATTTCTTGCCCAACCAGTAGATGATCAGTAATCAGTTCCTTATTGTCAAGCCTCCATACTTATTTGCCTTTAAGTTTATCGCTTACTTATTTCAAGGTATTTACAAGGCTCTTCTGACAGTTTCACATTGCAGAACAATTACGTCAAACCTGCAGCAGTGGAAATTTTGCCTTGGTGTCAAGAGCCTGTGTAGACATGCATTTTTTTCCTATATAGTAAACTGGTCATGAGTCTCTACAGAAACTGATAAGAGCCTCACCATTAACTGTATTGTTGTCAATAAAATATCAGTAATTTACCCAATGAAAAAAAAAAAAAGAAGTCAGTCTCATACATTTACTGATATAATTTCAGGTAAATATAAAACATGGGAAAGAAACTGCCAAGGAATTATGACTTAAAGCATTATTTATCAAAAAAGATGGTAATATTCTGTCCGTCTGTTATTTTGCCCATCAGATGTATTGATAGCTGGCCTGCGCTGGTCATTTTCAAGCTATTTGTTGAAGTAATCTTTGTTTTTCACATCACTCTTTACATTTAAAAGCCTTTTGTAGAAGAGCACACTTACTCCTGTTAAGTATTTGAATTATTTGGCGTTCATTCTGTAACTATCCGGTTGCCACTTGTACTGGATAATATCAGAAAGTACACAGACAGTCTGTTAATGTAAAAAGGCAAACAAAATAAGCAGTTATTCACATCTGTGTTGTCACCGAATAAAGCCAGTGTAACTTTTACCTTTATTATATCATAACTGCTTTGTCCTCTTTTTGTTTTTGTTTTGTTTTTTCATTTTGTTTTGTGTGTTTTTGTTTGGTTGTTTAGAATTCATTTAGGACAAATTGCCACAAGCTATCCTTCTAAACAGTCACCTTCTCGTCCTGTGTGTATTGTCTTGGCCAACAGATGATGGAAAACATGAGTGACTGAACTTTGGCCAATGGCCAGTCCTGAGGCGCTTATAAAAGTTATAAAATTTTTATAGTTCAGATTTACTGGTGTCCATGCGGCTGTGTGACTTTCATCTTTACAGTATTTGAAATAAGGTGCTGAAATGATGGCTTACACAGAGAGCAGACTACACTGTGTTTTTGTACACTGCCCTCCACCCATACACTCGCAGTCATAGTGCTTATTGTAAGGGATAAAAAGTGCTGACTGCTTATTACCCCAGGCTCAGTATGTGGCATGTTTGAAGCTGGTACTTTTGTTCCCTGTCCTGACATAAAGACACATATGTGAATCAGATGTGACGGGTTTATAATCACTGCCATGACATCACATCCCATTGATAAAACTGATGGTAGACAAGATAGCTGACAGCATGGAACAAAGCTTGTTTGAGCAGCAGTTCCCTCAGCGGTTTGTTGCCATGACCGTGGTGGCTCTTATTACTTGCATGGCTGCCCCTCCATCTCTGCCGCCGCAGATTGGCTTGGTGCTGGTCAGTGAAAGGAGGCAGGATGAGGAGGGGGTGCTGCATGGGTATCCTGCAAATGAAAGGATGGATTGATCAGGACTCAGCCTTTGCCTCTCTTCAGCTTCCTCTGTCCATTGTGGCAGGGAGACTAGGCCTATTGATTGAACTTTCTACATTTTGCCTTAGAGAACCACTCATTAAAGGAAAGTGTACAAATCAACTTGGGAGCATCTTTGGTACAGACTGACATAGATCGTGCCTTTTTATTAATGTTATGTAATTTAAATGGTATAAAGAGAAGAGACATCTCTTTCTGGGGTTTTTTGTCAGTACTACAATAGAAGTATTTAAAGATTTAAGGTGTAACTGGTTTAATCTAGAGTGGTGCAGTGGTTAGCATGATCACCACTCAACAAGTATTCAAACCTCTTGGTGGATTGAGGCGTTTCTGTGTGCAGTTTGCATGTACGTCCTGTGCCTGCGTAGGTTTTTTTTTTGTTTTGTTTTGTTTTTTTCCAGTTGCAGCAGGATCCTCCCACAGTCCAAACACACTCATGTTAAGGTAATTCAGAGGTTCAGAAACTGCAGGGCATGAACAACTAGGCAAAAGAGGGACTTTTATTTATTACCAAACAAGATTTGGCTAATGCTATTGTGCTTACTTATATATAAAGTAAAGTGGGGTATGCCAGAAGAGGTTTGACAGCCACTGGGATTTTTGTTGATTGTGAATTGGCTGTAAATATGCATTGGAGAGTATGTGGTAGTCTGTCTTTCTGGGTCAGCCCTGTGATTGACGGGCAGCCTGGCCAAGATGTGCCCAGCCTCTCACCCCGTGACGCCTGGGCTAGGCTCCAGCACCCCTGCTGCCCTAAGTTGGATAAATGGATAAGAAAATGGATGGATGATGCTCATTTAGTTGACTCATACTGTCTTTGCTCATCATGCCATCTGGTTGTCTGTTAATGATGTATTATTTATGTATTTTTACAGCTTAGATTGATTTAGATGAAGTATTGATAGGCTGAAGTCCTAGTGACCTAGAAACCATCTTGTGTGACCCTGTAAGCCTAACCTAACTTTCTGTATTTCTAATGAGTGTTACAGCTATTCAGCATATCTTCTCCTCATTCTGTGAACACTAGCCTTTCATGTTAGCATAGGAAGTAGGAGGTGCTGTTGGCTCCTTACCGCAACCCTGGAGGATAGGTGATATGCCAGAGTCTTCTAATCCCTGCTGCTAAGTATTGGAAGGTAAATCCGCTGTCTGTCTGGCACGGGTCAAAAGGGAAAGCGATCACAATTAGTTGGAACGCAGCTTTAAAGAGCCTGTCCTAGCTAATGTGACGGTGGCAGTTCCTGCATGACAGAATATTGTTCCTCGGTATAATGCTGAATAATTGAAAGCATATGCTGCGTTTCTTGCAGAGCTAGGGTTATATTCTCCAGTCAGAATTCATCATGGCAAAAACACTAAGCTGGATAGCATTTGATTGTGTGCTTTGTATGAGACACACAGGGGCAGGTAGCCAGCCAGTAGACCCCCCTAAACTGAAAAGACATCTTTATGTAGGGCTGGCTGGTCTTTATTTAGGTGGGGTGTTTTTAGAGCAGGTCAAATAAAAGTGGAGTACAGAGAACAAACCATGTGAAATTAGCTTAGGAATGTGTGCATCAATAAAGGGGCTTTATTTGTTTTCTCTTACAGATTACTTGTAAATGAAAGCAACACAATTACTATATTGAGGGGGGGGGAAAGTGGGCATTATTTTATTTTTCTTTAGATTTAATGTAACTTATGTCTTGTACACTTGTACTTTATTTTGAAAGCAGCATGAGAAGGCCAGCTCAGGCTTTTGGAGCCCAAGATTTCACAGCTGTGTAAGGGTCTGCATTTAAAGTGTGCACTGGTCTAATGACATGGAAATAGAATCCCTGAAATGGCCTTGAAAGGAGTACGATCAGACAGTAATCACCACTAAAAGTAAAAGCTGAACACTTTAGGAGAGAAGGTAAGCAGGTCTGCTGTCATTTGACACTTTCCTCCTGTCTTTCTGTCTTTGTATTTGTTGCATTTAGTCCATAGAATCTTCCAGTGCCTCTCTAGCTCTCTGTGGGTGGCTTGTCCTACAGGCCAGCTTTGTGCACTGTGCTGACTAGGACCATGTGTTTCTTTGCCTGGCCAGCCGTGTGGAGACATGGGACAGGTGGACTAGCCTGGGAGGGAGGTGGGAAGGAGCAGAAGGAGGTTCTGTTGCTATTGTTCAGAAACAGAAAGGAAAAATGTCAGATTACATTTGGCTCGTAGACTCTGTTCCCCTCCGATACATTGGTGTGCAAACTTGAGGCATATAATATAAATGTGTATCTTGTGCAAAGTGTCTGGTCAGCACATTTGTGGTTTATGTGAGTGTGTGTGACAGAAGGTCTGTGTGTTGGATGATAGTCGAGCATGGGGTGTCCCAGCTGTAGGAACCAGCTGGTGGATAGAAAGAAGACCAGTTGTACCGGAAGGGGCTTCTTCATTCACAAAGAGCAGCTTAGGCTAGGTGCCTCTCAGCACACTAAAGGGCAAAACTGGAGTCTGTTATTAAGTGATTTTGGAAACGGAACAGATAGCTTTGTAAGCTGTATCCGTGTATAAAATTCAGCTTTGAAAGAATGTGTCTGAGTCATCCACCCAGACCGTGCATTCCCAAAATGATAGCAAACCTGACATGCATCTTAAAACGTGCTCCTGCCTGGGACACAGAGCAAGAGAACAGCTGCAGTTTACACAGTGCACGCACACTGAAATCACCAGCACCAGAGTGCATTATGTAATAAGAGCCGTTATCCAAGGTAACGCTTAGATTACTAATAGGGTGTATTAGATTGTCAGTGATGTAATGCGTGGCAAATCTCCTTTTCAGAACACACGAATGTTTCTAATTCTCCGTGTTTACTTCTTATATGATTACAAGACTTTTGCCTGTAAATCTCATTAGACACATCTTTTTGCAGCTATGGAAGCTGTTAGCATTTTCACACAGATGAAATAAATAACTGTCAATTTGCTGTCCTTCTCTCCACCCTGTCCCATCTCTGACAGGTACAATGGCTCCCTGCCCAACGGAGATCGCGGTAGACGGAAAAGCAGATTTGCTCTATACAAGAGAATCAAACCCAATGGTGTATCACCAAGCACTGTGCACGTCCTCAACACACCCCAGGCCACCAAGGTACAGAAGGATGATTTAAAGTGATTTAATGAACAGGCTCTCAGTGGGATTGAACATCTGTCTGCCTTTCTTCTTCAGACAAAATGTATGAAAGTGTGCAAAAACGTAACAGAAGAAGGAGGTGATATTTCTTTTCTTTTTTTTAGGTAATAGTTTGGGGGGTTTTTGTTTTGTTTTTTTTGGTTTTGGTTTTGCATATATACATAAGAAGATTTGGCTGTATATGAAGTTGAAAGCATAATTTCTATAAATGAACCCCCTTTGTTTTTTTGGGGGGTTTTTTGTTTGTTTTTTTTCCCACAGCAGCTGAATGGCCTTTTAGTGATTGTGGTAGCTAGTAAATTGTGCTGTGAAAAGCACTTTACATTATTGTTGGCAGACCTTAATGTTGACATTTCCACTACAATGACTAGTTTCTAGCTGGGCTTCAGAGTTTCTCTTCACGGCAGGCTGCCTGCAGGGAAGTGCCACATCCAGTAAAACGTGTTTGCCTTCCTGCATTCCTACCTTCGGTTCCTAGGCAAAACTGCTAAACATCAGACAAGACCCACTTACCTCTGCACCACTTGGAGACCAGTGTTTGACATTTTTAGCTAAAAGGCTGTCTGGTTCAGGTTACTGTCAGGTTGCGGAATCCAGAAATCTGCTCTGGGACGATTCAGTGACAGAGGCCTTTTCATGGCAGAGATTGCGCTTTATTTTGTTTGAGTTTGAGCTGCAGTGTGCTGTGAAATATGGCTAAAGTGTTCTGCTGCTCCACATCATAAATTACGTCTCGGATAGTTTGCTATCTGCATTAGATGTGGCTGTTTTTACTGTGCATTACATTAGTTACTGGCTGTTTCACTGACCACTTCGACCCTGGCACCGTGTTATGGGACTTGAAGGATGAGCTCAGGGGTTGTTGCTTTATGCTGACCTGGCTCATCCAGGTGTATAAACGGTCAAAAAAGGGCCATTCTGTAAGAGACGAGCTGGGTGGTCAGCTTCTTTTAAGGAGAAGGGGGTATTAAAGAGGTGAATCACTAAAATGAAGCCCACCCCCTGTAACCCATTCTTGCTCCCTTCCAGTGCAGCATACGAATGAGCTGAGGAGTCTCTGCGGCTGAGAGGGAGAGCTCACGTGTCGGTGCACACTCTAGTGTTCATGGCAGATAATGAGGAGCTCCCATGATGCCACTGCCAGCCTCGTATTCAAAACATTATGATTTCAACTCCTACCACTCGGGAAGGTTGGGGAGGATATTTTGGGGGCGTAGCGTTTATAAAAAATACATATTTGTGTGTGCACTGCTCCTTTTTTTAGTTCTTTAACAGGTGGAGCACCATTTGTTTGTAGCAGCGCAGTCAAGACAAGACTGCATGCGATGATGACATTTGTCCCCGTGTGCATCTGATGTTACAGCAGACCGTGGCAGCTCTGATGACCCACTTTCCCTCTCCCGCTTTCCCTCCTGCACGTGACGAAGAGGAGGGGGATGTTTAGGAAATGGAATTTTGCAGATTAGAGCAGAGATGGCATGTGGTACAGTGTTGATGGAAGCTGGGGCCGGGCTTTAACCAAGCCTTCCTCGCTACACTGACGTGAAGCAGTTCAGTTGCCTGGCGAGCTTGTGTTAACCGAGGCCAGCAGGGAGTTTATGGTCACTGTTTTGCGAGTGTGACTTTACACAGTCTTTTTTTTTTTTTTTTGTTCCGCTTCCCAAAAAATTCTTGTAATAGGTTTTAGGATTTTGGTAACATCATGACAAAATGACACAATAAGCCTGTAGAGCTTTGGCTTAATTGTGAGCTGTAAAAAACCGCACATGCACGCTAATAATCCATAGAAATGTTCCAAGTTGTCAATAACAAAACAAAAATAAGGACAATAACATGTTTTCTTCCAGGAGCACCTCGTAGTTGTTGATTCTAAGGAAGTGAATCATCACTTAAGTGCCATGTGTTTTAATAGTGGGTTTGACTTTTGCTCTGGTCTTTAATTTAACCTCACCAACAAGGAAAGGATTGTGCAAGGAAGGTTTTACTGTAGTTCTGCTGTGCTGCTTGGCACTCTCAGATCCGGTGATAAAGCCACAGATTGGATGATGATTTATTATACTGTTGCACTGTGTACTTTGTTATGAACAAGTTGGGTTTTTTGTTTGTTTGTTTTCACATTTCAGGCTGTGAGCTGTAAAGGTCAGCACAGTATCTCCTACACGCTATCGAGGAACCACACCGTAGTGGTAGAGTACAGCCATGATAAAGACACAGATATGTTTCAGGTAAAAGTCCGTTCACTTTTACTTTGGCACACAACTGCATTCAGATACATTAGTTTCTCAGCGATTACCGTACTTCTTTATAGTCAGAAAACATAGAACAAAAAGGCTTTTGTTCTGCTTTTTTTAAAATGTACTTCTATACCTAACATTACCAGTTTCGATCTAGTAAAGCCAGGAGGAGTATTTCCTCTCTGACAGCCAAAAATGGTCAGAGCCTGTTCCCCATTCCCATGGCAGGATGTGGCTGTAATTTTAACAGCAGGAGAGCTGCTAGTTCTGTGGCTAAGACATGTTGTTTGAATTTGATGCTACTTAACCTGTTTTGTTTTTTTAAGGACTGACAGTTGTTGCAAAGATTTTATTGCCCTTTTATTGTTTGTGTTCTGTTATATTGCCTACAGGGGCTTCAAAGGCTGTCAGAACAGTAATTGCTATATCTTTAGATTGTCATTTCAAATGGCTCTTTATGAATGGGATAAATGAAAATATGGATGTAAGCTTTAATTTGACTGATTGACAACGTGTCTTTGGGCTCTTTTAGCCACTTTGGTTATACACAACCACCTGATTAGACTGCAAAGTTAAACATTTATGTATAAAATGCTTTTCACAGAGTAAAATAAGTAAAGTAAGTAAGAAAATTAAGTGTTGTAATAGCAGAAAAGCAAGTTAAGACACACAAAAAGTATAAATGTTCAAAAACACGTCCAATCATATAAATAAAAATCATCTGTGCCCGGTTTACACTGCTCCAGTATTAATCTGAACGTACAGCAAGGCAGTGATGAGCCAAGGGATGTTAATGTTACAGACACATGCTTCATATTCAGCACCCTATCTTCCCCATGTGACTAAACAATACTGAACGCACCAGAGAGAAGAGGAAGCCACTCAAAATGTTGGACTTCAGGACAGTGTAAGGGGAAAAAGAGGAAATGAAAGGAGGAAAGCCTATTTTTGCCTCTGTCAGCTTGAACTGTTTCCAAGTGCTGAAAATTATGCCCATTAAAATATATATGGATACTCTGTGTGTGTTTGCTTGTGCACGTACATAAGCTAGCAGGATGCAGAACAGTTGCTGTGTCTGGTTTGAATTAAAAAGAACCTTTCTTCATTAATTGCACTGTTTTGAGATTCTTTCGAAACTGTTGTGCAGCACAGCATAATATTAATTATTATTTTTGTGTTGTTTTTGCAGATTGGGCGTTCTACTGAGAGTCCCATAGACTTTGTAGTGACTGATACAATAGCAGGGGGTCAGGAGGGTGAAGAGACTCTTATCACGCAGAGTACCATCTCTCGTTTTGCCTGCCGAATTGTCTGCGAACGCACCCCGCCCTACACCGCTCGCATCTATGCAGCCGGATTTGATACGTCCAAAAACATCTTCCTTGGGGTAATTACAACTCGGTGTACCATTGTGATTATGCACCATCTCTATCTATGCTACTTTTTTTAGCCTGTAAGGTTACATGGCTGCCTTTTTTTTTCTTTTTTAGTGCTTCTAATCCTTGAAGCTTGTAACCAGATAAAGAAAACCACTGTTTCACATGCACTGTTACGTAAAAAGTGAAATGCCATACATCATGTCAGTTTGTGTCATCATCCATTTTCTGTCTTGCCTGTAGGAAAAAGCTGCAAAATGGAAAAACCCTGATGGTCACATGGACGGCTTAACAACCAATGGTGTGCTGGTAATGCACCCTAAGGGGGGATTCACTGAGGAGTCCAAGCCCGGCGTGTGGAGAGAGATCTCTGTTTGTGGGGATGTTTACACGTTGAGAGAGACCCGCTCAGCACAGACCCCAGGCAAACTGGTGAGTAGTTGAAAAGTTAAAATGTATCAGTGTATGTATGCAGTGACACTGTGATGTTAGAGAAGTACTTTAGAATATTAAAGTGGTCCTGTTATGTTTATTATTTTAATTCTTCCACAGCCACTCTTAGAGTAGCTTTGAATGAGTCCCAAATCAGAATAAGTAATTATCTTGATCCAAAGTCTGAAATAATCCATGTTTGCTGAGTCGCCTATTGTACACAAAAGGTTTAAATGGCATTTGGGTGGGACTTATGTCTGAAACTCAGCAGTAACAGGAACTAAAGGTTGTCAGTCTGTAGTACAATGTAGTAACAAGAAATATCAGCATGTCATAGGCAGTGGATTTTTTTCCCCATGTAGAAGGTAAATGTGTGCGCACTTCACTATCCTCCGCAGGTGGAGAATGAGAGCAATATTCTACAGGACGGCTCCCTGGTGGATCTGTGTGGAGCAACGTTGCTGTGGCGTACTGCTGAAGGCCTCTTCCACACTCCCACGCAAAAGCACCTGGAGGCACTCAGGCAGGAGATCAATGCAGCGCGCCCCCAGTGCCCTGTGGGTCTCAATACCCTCGCCTTCCCCAGCATGCACCGGAGTCGTGCCCTTTCATCTCTGGAAGACAAGCAGCCTTGGGTGTACTTGGCGTGCGGTCACGTGCACGGTTACCACAACTGGGGCCACCGTTCGGAGCAGGAGGCCAACACTGAGCGAGAGTGTCCCATGTGCCGGGTGGTGGGGCCCTACGTGCCACTGTGGCTGGGCTGCGAGCCGGCCTTCTACGTGGACACAGGTGCACCCACATACGCCTTCGTGCCATGCGGACATGTGTGTTCAGAGAAGTCGGTCAAGTACTGGTCAGAGATCCCTCTGCCCCACGGCACTCACGCCTTCCACGCAGCCTGCCCCTTTTGCGCCACCCAACTTGGCCCAACTCAGGGCTATTCCAAGCTAATCTTCCAGGGTCCGGTGGACTGAGTTTAAGGGGTCTTGCTCTGGCAGAGGAGATTAAACAGGAATGCTGACATGCAGTGAAAGATTATTTTGTGCTTTCTTTCATTTATGTAAGCCAGCTCTGGAACGAAGCGAGCCTTTTTCAGGTTCTGGTCATGTACTGTGGATTGACAATAGAGAGCCATTACAGATTGTTCGGGGCCTTTTGTGGCTGTTTGGATGGCCACTGCAGGATACAGAGATGTGAAGCACACTGGACCACAGACGCACGGCTCCTCCAGAATTAAATACTGTTTTAGCTGTCCTGCCAACAAACCTCTTTAAACAACGCTCCAGTGCTGGGCTGTAAACTACAATGCCTGCTGGTTTTCCATCAGAGGGCTGTAACACTAAGGTTGTAGAAGGAATGAGTTGAATTTACTCATGAATCAGACTGAACCAAATTATAGCAAGCAGGTGTAGTTGAGTCTTCTGGGAAATATGTGGGCTGGGGTGGGGGAGGGTATATAATTCAGTTCCTGGTGGGCCTGAAACCAAGATTTTACAGAGCCAGACAGCTGGACTGTTGGCTGAGAGAAAAGCCAGGTGAAGATGGAAGTTTTAATAGTTAACTTGTTAAATGGTCCACACTGATATCCTGGTCCTTAACCCGTAACGGCATCAACATCTTGTAGCTCTCCGGAGGCGGTTTCTAACTGCCGAACAAACTTTGAGGGAGAGTTGGGGGGAAGACTTTTTATGTACAGAGATATAATCCAGTGCCTCAAATCCCATCAAACTATGGGAATATTTTTCATAGTTGACAAAAAGATATTTTGTTGAAGGTAAAGAGAGAGATAGTTTTGCAGAAGGTGTAAGAAAAATAACGACCCACACAGATTCTAACACCAGAGGTATTTTATTACACTGAGGCCCTTGTACTGTTTTTTAATGCAAATGTTAATATATTTTTCTCCAGCATATATAATGTATGTGAGAATGCTTGAGCGTATGTGTGCGTGCATGTTTGTGTGATTGTGTGCGTGTGGATTGGACTGCGTGGGTGCCCTCGGGCCGTTAAAATCACCCTGCATCGCTTCACCCCGATCCCCAAAACGCTACCAGAGAGAACGCAGGATTTAACACAAGGTCGCAGGGGCTTGACAATGAATGTACTGAAATGCATTGACCCTTCTCGCTGGTGGTGCTTTGATTATACAACTTGCTTTCAAGGTGTGATCGAAGCCTGCTTTCAGTTAAATAAATCGCCGGAGCCGTACAACCATATGAATCAAGCGTACCTGCTTGCTTGCTAGCTGTCACTGCCCCACACAAACACACACAGACACACTGTATTCAATCTGCACTGTTGTTAGCTTTATCCCCACGCTGGGTTTGATCCAATGATTTGTACGCTGTCGAACCTGGGCACAGTCTCAGCAGCATCCAGAGATTATACCAAATATAAGGAGGAGCTGTTTTCTCTCCGCATGCAAGATGCGACGGCCACTTTTTCCTCCAATCCAAAGTGTTTCTGTAAACAATGCTACCCCCAAACTACTGCTGCTGCTGCTGCTGCTGCTGCTGTGGTGGAATGTTGACAGCTCTGGATTACAGTCAAGGCTGTTCAGTCGCTTCATGGGGAACAATGATATTATCACACTCTGTGCCAAATTTGGTAAGTTCTATTGTGTGTGGATGAGTCAAGTTGTCCAAAACAAAAGTAGCAGATGAATTGAAAACTGAAGAATCTGGGACAAATCTGTCCGTGATGTTAGCTTTCCAGACTGTGCCCAAACGAGTGTCGTTTCCAACATTAGATTATGAAATACAATAGTGAGCATTAAAACAATGAGATGTTAAGGGCGATGTTCTATTATATAGCATTAGGTTTTCCCAGACTTTATTATGATAATTAAAAAATTCAGAGGTATATCTGAGGCGGAGGAAATCTGCCTTTGTCCTGGACATGGTATTTTTAATTTATTTTGTTTTTTCTTTCCGCTTCCCTCTGAAGAGAAACATATTTGGCATTGTTAAGAATGTCAGCAGCATTACACTTTTCCTCTAAGCACAGAGCATTTCAGACTCGCTTGATTTCTGCTGATGTTATTTAACTGCCATGCTGGGTCAAGCACTAGGCCACATACTGTACGGTAGCATTCCCTTCTAACCTCACGTGCGTTCGGCTCAAACACTGTGTCCATTGCTTAAGACTGTGTTCTGTAACAGCTGCAAGAGTAGCTGCCTCAAACATTCCTCCTCGGTAAACATGGGTGGGGCCCACAGTTCACCCAAGGGCTTGTTCTATGATTATTATTATTTTTGTGTCTCTAGCAGGAACTCTGTACACAAGCCATAGAACGCACTGATGCTCCTAATGTCTCCTTTGCAAAGAATAAAATATTTTTAAAAAACACTGCACCAAGTTGGACAGTTTCTATTTCATACTTGTGGATAATGTTCAGGGACTCCTTTTAAAGTGATCCACCGATTTTTAAAGGGCTGCGTGCAGCTGATGGGGATTTGTTGGTTTTTATTTAGTGGCTGCCTTTGAACACTCCAGATGTCTCAGCTGTGTTTGCACAACCAACATAGCAGCAATGTTTAATCACAGTTACATATGTGTTTCATCATTCCTCTGTATGAGCATTTCTCCTATCTTGGTTGCCAAAATGGCTCTGAATTGTGATTGCTCTATCAGTATTTTTTTTCCAGATAAGGCAGAGAATTTTCTTCAAGTCTGTTTTATTCACATTTCTTGTTCTATCTTATCAGCTTCATCTTAATATTTATTAGAGAATGACTGCATGAGTGTAGCCCCTTGTTTTCAGTAGTTTTTTTTTAAGTATGCAGTTTCCCTATGAAACCACAGGAGGGCACTGTTTCCTCAACAATAGCGCCTTTGGCATTATGCCTCTCAAGCTACTGAGCCTGCGGGATCCAATAGCTTGAAAACACAGCAAATAAATAAAAGTTTGATGTTGGTTATGAAAAACACTAAATATAAATGCATCAAAAATGCATATGAAACATCAGAAATTGAATTATTTAAATTGGCATGCCAGTGAGGACTAAAATCCTCCAATTAGGCTATCAGAACAGTCTAATCAGTTCAAACTAAATATATAATCTATTACATACCATATGTTTTTGCTTATGCAGTCAAATTAATTATAATAGTCTTTTATCCCCATCTAAATCCTGGCGTGATGTATAAGGAGTGCATAGTTGTGTGCAATATTTAGCTTTTAGGATTTTATTTATTTATTTTTTTTAGTGTACATGCAAAAATATTGTACCATGATGATATTTTCCATCATTCGCATGTGACTTCATCCTCTCTATAATAAGGACGCATGAAAAGGATTTAAATGCATAACATGTCATTCTGGCACAGGGAGGGGAACGGAGCTGTGGGATGCCGTGCTTCCTAATTAACATTTCTGCAGTAGATGTGAAATAGGTTCATATGTCTGCACACTTGCCTGTTTTTCTTAATGACAGAAGAGACACTGAAGGTGACAGCATGCTAATTTTGAGATCACTTGGTGGGTCCCCCTGCCCCTAAGCAGGGCTGGGTTATGCAAATAAAGCAGGATGATACTTCTTTTTCCCTTCTCTCAGTTTCATGAGTAAGAAATGTGGTGCATGTCCTGCACTAATGCTGAGAATTTACACAAACGATGATCCTCCTATCATCCCCCCCCCCTTTTTTTTAAACTTTTATGGGACCATTTTGCAGTTCAGTGGGAGTCGTTGTATTATAATTGTACTAAAAAGTTCCTTTTGTTTGGTTGACTGAGCAATCAGAGAGCACAAAGCTGTCATATTTGCCTAAAACAAGATGGTGTATTGACAATGATAGCTTGCAAGTTTGCTCCTGTTAAGTGAGTTTTCCAAACAGGAAAATTAGGATGTTTTAGAAGAAACTTTATTATCCAGTGCTGTAATGATATATTGGTGGCGTCTTTAAGAATATTAACAGCATAAGAGGAAACCATTACCTGTATCCAGACAGAGCATTTAGAGTTTTTGGGTGGGCAATGGCAAAAAGAAATTCACTCTTACTAAATAAAGTATCTAAGCATTCCAGTAGTTTTAATTTGATAGCTGAGAGCAGTGAGCTGCAAACTATATAGGTATAGGGTTAATGCAATTATTTCTCAGAGATCAGTGAAAAAGTATATGCTGTACATCTCCACACTCCTCTGGGTAGGCCCCTGCACATAGTGATAGTAATGAAATCCAAACAGTTTTCAAGGCCTGGCTTCAAAATGTGGCTGGTGGGGCGGGGGGGCAATCAGTTGTAAGTGCATGCAGCCTTGAAAAAACCCCCAAAAAACACTGAAACTTTTAAGCAGTGATCGTGCCACTTCCTCAGATATTTAGATGAGATTTTTCCCCCTCTAACAACAGCCAGCAATATATAGGTTATTGGATTAAAGTCAACAACAGTTGTCAATCATCCAGCTGTTACACATCTGAAGGTTGTATTCAGAGTTGTGCCTTAGTTGCCTTACATGTTTTCTTTTTCTTTTTGTCTGTCTGCCCTGTGATTTCACCCAACATGTGAAATGCCACAGGTGGCTGCGGGCTGTACGCCAAGCTATCAGCGGGATACCTCAGCTGGCAAGTTGAATGCTGTGATATTTACCTCAATTACCCAGCGTGCAACTGAGGCAAATTATATGCAGATCATCATCTGTAAATAAGAGATAGTGCTCTTCCCCTCGTGTAAATTAAGTAACAGCACATACAACCCTCAGAAGCTAACACAAGACACATTTGTCTCCCTGGTTTTTTAATAGTAAACTTGGCAGGTCTTTTTTTATTTTATTTTATTTTTAATCTTCTTGCAAATTGGACTGCAACAGCACAGTGCCACATATTGGACTGTGCTGCTAATTCCTCGCTATTTCTGTCTCGAGTGATTAGTCACTAATTGTTGCTTCAATCAAACACCTGCATGTCTTACTTTAAGTCAGGTCCAGCCTTTGTTATCCAGGCCCAAGGTCAAACACCTCACACAGGACTCTCATCTCACTTCTGAGTCATGCAATTTGAGTTGTCAAACAAAACCATCCCACTTTTTGTATGTGTGTGCGTGCATTTGTCTCCTTTAGCTTGCAGCCAGCTCTGTAGCACTACACAATTCAAAGCTGTATGCAGTGCAGTTTGAAGAGGATTATGATTATATCAGGCCTATTTACTATTTCATGTGGCTCTTGATGATACTTTGTACTCAGCCTACTCAGCTTATTACTTTCTCAATGAATAACAAATGAGTTGTCAAATAAAAGGCAAATAAACACAGGGCTAAAGAGAAGCCGATACAAATATTTCATTAGAACATATGTGGGGAAAAATAGGTTTGGAAAATCAAGCATTAAATTCAAATACTAAAGTGGGGGCATACTTTGCCTCTCTGAGCATCTCACGCCCCCTTTTTTTTCTCTCTCGTCTGCTCTTACACGGGCACATGCGGCGTCTTGCCTACTCATCCAAACAAGAGGACAAATTACTTTAATTATGGAGTAATTGCAGAGTCTTGTGTTAATTAAATCTTTATCAGTTCAAGTAAGTGGATTGCTCCCACATGGAAACCATGCAGTGACGTGCCGCCTTGCTCTCTCCCTCCTCCCCCTTCTGCTCTGTCTAAATTTTCAGTCTAAAACCATCTTTTATTCACAGCCTCACCCGACTCTAACGTCTCCTCACCCCTGCGTCTCACACTGAAATGATTGGGATTAGCATGATTTGGGGAAAGGGTGGGAGGGTGGCAGGGGTGGGGTTGTTTTACCAAGTCTGTCGGCAGCCAGCTGTTTCTTAAAAATACCATAACAAACATGATAGCACCGACACGAGGGAGTGTCCTCACGCTGGAAAATGAGATACAAGATTTATCTCAGGTTCCTGGTGTTTGACAAAATTGAATCCTCTCATTTTAATTGCTCTCGACTAGGTGTGCAGCTCCAGGCGATGAAAACAGGAGCTCTGTATGTTGTCCCTTGTTCTCCGCAGACTATTATGTTCCATTGTGCAAAATGCCGATTATGATTTGCTTTATCCTTGTCATCTATCTTATTTAGGATCATTTAAGTAGCCACATGTTACAAAGGAACAGCAGTCAGCCCTGTTATTATGTGTGTTTGAGTCCCCTGCTTGTTGTAATGAGAACTGGATCACAGAGGAGAATTAATCTCTCTGAAGACCTATTCTGTGGTTCAAGGCCTCGCTACATGTACATTTTACAGGGAATGGTTGTATTTTTTCCACTTGCAAAAGAGCACAGCGTTAATGCTTGTTGTTTCTCGCAGCTTTGTCTTTTGACTAGTATTTGGGCCAGGCTGTGTGGAGCAAAAGAGAGGCAGCTTTAAATGAAAGGACACAGTGAACGTACACAGAGAAGAATGATCTAACTTTATTAACCAAATTTTGTTAAAAACACACAAAACATGAACAAAAACATAAAATTACCTCGTTACGATTCCAAATGATATTCCCAGAGCGATGTGACCAAACATGCATTAACCTGTTTTTTTATTGGACAAAAAAGTGAGACTGTTTTTCAGGGATGTGAAAAGTAGTTTGGCACTATGTACTGTAATTACATGTTATACACTTTTATGGTGCTCACTGTACACTAATATCCATGGGCTGATATATTAACAGCATGCATCTGAATGAAGACAAATAAGTCAGAAAGAACCAGAAACAACAACAAGAGATCCACTCCCCCGGTTAATGTCTGTGGGTTCCAGGCTTCAGCCAATCGGCGCAGCATGCCAAGGATTCTTGACAACGTATTAAAAATTAGCATTTTATTTATGATTATGTTAATTTGTCCAATTGCATCTGAGACTTTGCCAAAGGGGGAGGAGGTGGTAGGGCTGTGTATAAAACTGTTCCACCCCCTCAATTAAAGCTGAGAGTGCGCACATCAAATGCATCTTGATTGTTTTATTTCATATGCATTGCAGTGGCCCACAGAGCCAATGTTATGAAAAGTACATCCTATCCACTTATTTCTCACCCTGTCTGCATGCTGCCCATTGATTGTAAGCGAGAGAAGGTTGAGTAAACATGGCTGCTCTTTTTGCAAGTGCAAATACTGCAGAGTTTTAATCTTTCTGCGTCAACACAATGTACAATTTGGCTCGTGGACACCGCCAATGTGCAGCTGTTTAGCAGAGAGAATGTTTATGAGTCGACGAATGGGTGTAATATGGCTGTGAAGCAGATTCAAACGGGCTTAAGTGGATTACACCTCATTTCAAGGATGCTTAAGGTAAGATTAAAACAGATATGTGGTAGGTTAAGTGAGGAAAATACAAAATCAAATAGATGGAACTGCAGTCAGCCACTTTCTCATGCGTGGCTGCTCTTTTTCTGTATGTATAGCATTGAGTTAAAAAAAAATCAGCAACAAAAATCTGAGACAAAATGCAAATTTTTCATGTAAAAAGGACTCGGCAAAGAAAGCATACGCACATTTTAAACAACAGTTTTGCTCCACTAGACCGTCACAATTCACCGTTAATGCCCTTTCTTATCTTATGCTACAAATCCCCAGAGCTGGAACATTAGAACTCTCTAATCACACACGCTGGCACACAGTGTGGGCACTCCACACAAACACAAACACACGCATACAAAGTCACACACCTCACATACAATCTGAAAAAGATAATGAATTTAATACTGCTGCTATTACAGTCAACTAATGTTTGTTAATAGCCTGCCGCCATATGGAGCGAGGGCCTCAACCATGTGGGTAATTCCTCTCTTTGGACAAGCTGTCAATATAAAGGCCCTGCGTTTATTTTGTGAATGCATGGGATAGAACGGGGGGGTCTTAATCCAGCTGGCTCTCTAATGATTTCTCTGTGCCCCAAATATGAGCTACATGGCTGCGAATGTGCCTACAGTTGTGTTTTATCTCAAATATCAGAGCTGAAATGTGTCCATATTGGCGCTCCAATGAGCATTTGCGCATATGTGTACAGTTTGGGTACAAGACTAGCTTTCTATGTGGTAGGGGCTAATGGAAGTGATGGTTTTAGAGAGAAGTCTTTATGACGTGCCTGATTACCCCTCACCCCCCGCCATCCACCACCACAAATTCATCCCATCTCCTCCCCACATCCCTCTTGCCAGCACTGCACCCCAGTGGATAACCAAGCTTGGATTAGCAGTGACATCACACTGAAGAGATGGCTGAGCCCCAGTATGAGGAAGGGTGAGTACTTTGGTTTGTGTGTGTCAGATGGGTGTGAGTGTTATGTGTGTGTTCAAGTCTGATTAGACGGTGAGGGTGGTGGTGAGAAGGACGGGAGGATTAGAGAGCCATCTGAGAGTTGGTTAGGTGCTGACACCACTCCACCTCACCAAGGGCTCAATTTACTGAAGGATCAGAGTCATTTATGGTGGGCTGGGATTATTATCAGTTCAATAGGGCAATTTCTTTATTACAGTCACCTCTCAACCTGTGAAATATGGACACTTGTGATACATTTACAAATTCGTGTATCTTGTTTCTGGCATAATCTAGTGCTCTACTGTGCACGTAATTGTGCATTTGAAGCAGGTACTGTAACAGCTTTAATATAATAATGTTTTAATCCAGTAATAATGCCATTTTCACTGTAAGGCTTAAAACAACCCCTCCAAATGAGGGAAGGCAGGCTATGTTTGAGTTGAGATACTCAGCAGTCCCTCTCAACTAAAGCTCTTGAAATGCACTGAGAAATCATATGCATTAGAAAATGCATATTTGCATGTTGATCCTTCAAAATGGTGCCTGGCAATGAATAGTAATCACAAACAGGTCCCTTTAAGTAGCTGGTTTGAGCCTTTAGACTTTAACACATACTTCTCATTAGCATATGTAGTTTCAGTTTACAAATTAGCCAGATTGAGAGTTCTTTCCATTTCTGTACATTTTAGCACACAATATTATACTTGGAAGAAACCTGAAAACTTGAGTATGTTTTAAAATTTATGAGTAAAGCGCAAAAAGGAAAGGCTTTCAATTTTTAGACTAATTTTGACAGAAAAATAAACTGTCGTGCTAGCGTAAAGATGCAGACCCAACCCCTCTCCGTTCAGCTCTGTGAATACAAGTGATGAAAGAAGACTGATGTACATTCCTGAATGACATTGAGTGAACCAGGAAGTAGTCATAACCATGTTGCTTGGCCAACACGTCCGAGATAAAACACTGGTCGTCCTCATTTGAAACGCTCGTTTTTGTTTCCCTTTACAAAGCAAGAAACAGCAATTCAATGAGTAATGCAACTTATGAGGAAAGCGTGTCCGGTAATATCGCGAGGTTAGCCAGTCGGCGTGAATGTGGCTGCTACTTTCCGCGGGCAGGAAGGACCTAACTCAGCACACTCTCCTGCAAGTGTGCTGAAGACTATGCAAAGGTTGTACTTACAACTAAATTAAATTTACTTAATCTCTACCCAACATCGTTTTAGACGTAGATCAAAGTTTTATTTATACCCCGAAGGGTCTGGAATACATGGACGCTAACGTTAGCTCGCTAGTTAAGAGACATTTCAGTGAAAATCGTCCGTATTTCCCCTGAAAGAAACAAAATGTCCGCGGAGCACAGAGCAAGCTGGATACTGACAGGCACCGTGGTCGCTTGTGTCGCCGCTCTGTATGTGCCCTGTGTGCAGAGGACGGTCCCCGGTGGAGACTCAGGTTGGTGCTAGCAGGCTAGCTAACGCTCATTTGGTCACGTGGCTTTGTTGTGTTGCCGGGAGCCAATCATATTGCACCTTGTTGATGAAACCGCTGCAGCTTGACTGGTGCTGTCCATGGTGCTGCAAGTGCAGGTAAAGCGACGTTTGTCGACGTGACAACGTAAACAAACACATGCCAGACTTTGAGATACACATAAATAAATTGAAAGAATCATTCTTTCATTCATGTTTTTAAATCGTCCGCGGTAAATACGAAAACCTCTAAATGAGACACTAATACCTTTTTTACTTCCAGTGTTTAAGGCTGATTTTGGAATCAACGCTGACTGGTAAAGACAAAAGGCATTATTTCATAATATTCAGTCACTGTAATTAACAAATGATGCAAAAATATACACGACTATCTGTATTTATTTCTTTGTTTTCTTTCTTATTCTTTTAAAATATCTTAACGTCAATTATCTTGACATAAGTTGGTGGTGCTGTAAAGAACAATTTCCTGTCCTATTTGGGATGATGTAGTTTAATGTAGTTTATGCTTTTCTGTTCTTTAAACTCAGCTGCTTTTAGTTGTACTTGTACTTGTTTACTTGTAATTCTATAACATAACTTATTTGGATTTCGTTGAAGTCTGTAGAGGTATAACAGTTCTCCAAAGTCACAGTTTGGTTCACACCTATTTTTATTAAGAGTGAATGAAAAGGAAACATTTTAATGACTTAAATGTGATTCAGTCGTTACTATAAAAATATGCTTTGACCCAATGTTACCTGCTACACATACATACAATGGTACTGTAATATAAAATTGCAATTAAAAAAAAAAAAAATCAAATAATTGAATATTATGTGTTTAAGAACTGTTAACATTTTCATTTTATTTTGTGACATATTAATTAATTAATTTTTTAACAACGGATGCTCTTCCTGATACAATCCCAAAAGGTATTTGTGTCTCTCGCCAGACCAAACCAGCAACCTTTTGTTTGCTAGATGTTTTTGCAAACCATGTTTGACTCACACCTAATTGCACTTTTCCTCCACATTTTATGCATTTTTTCATTTTTCTGACTGTTGGGTAACACAGACACCATAATTGCTGACAAAGCACTGTTGACAGCCACTCACTACAAATAATTGTCCTTGTTTATTTAAATTCAATATTTTGTGTGCATGCGTAAACCTAATTTACATTTAACACGGCTTACTGTGGACTTGAATGTATTCCACTCAGTACCTTCCGATGTGTTTTCCCAACATTCTTGTAATGCAGTTTATGAAGGAGTGCCTTGAACAATTACAAACAGTGTTTAGAAGTGATACCAAGGTTACAAACTTGTAAATTATGGACTTGAGGGCATGAAGGCTCTGCTTGTTAGGTTTTTAGTGCTTTGGCATGCGAGCTGCAGAAGGGAATGCATTTTTGCAGAATGAAAGCACAAGAAAAGCTCGGCCAGATATAAGCGAGGAGAGATGAAGCGAGAGCGGGCAATTGGAGTGCTGAGTAGCCCTGCTGGTTGTGCTGCTGTCTAACGAACAGGGCCTTTGAAAAAATGGCCAGCCCCTTCTCCACAGTGTTTAGGGACGGTGCAGGATGCCCGCTCTGATAGTGCCAGCTGAACACCCTTCCGAATTCTCCAGGTCTCCGTCTCTGTGTCCTAATCTCTTTAGGTGTGATGTGCCCTGGAGAGGCTTGAGCGCAGCCCCGCGGGTACGCTGTTGTCTAGGAATGTGGAGTGTGGAAATGATGGGGATTATGGGAAGACTGGTGTGGGTGCCCATGCTCCACAATCACAAAGACTCTTGGCACCCATGCTGCTACCCCGTTGAGTCAATATTTTCCCTTTTTAGTATTGGGGCTGCAGAACTGCATCTCTGTTGCACTGAGATGGATGTTTTGGCTTGGTATTAGTTTGAGTTTCAGTGTTGAATGGTGTAAAAGTGTGCCACTTCTAAGGGGAAAATGAGTGAAATTGAGAAGCCGATGAAGGATGAGAAAGTGTGATGTTAAATGATGGCAGGTAGCTGGCGGCTCATGCCAGGTGAAATGGAGCTGTGGAAACATTTAAGCTGTGCAGGTGGAGGAGTTCTGACTTCATGGTCCATTAGACTGATAAGAGTTAGGGCTCCTCATGTGGCAGAAATTTAGGCATCGTAATTCACTGTATCAGCAAGGTTGCAAAATATGAGAGGAAACCAGTGCCATCTGAAATCCAGCCCTTCTGTTTTGTAAAGGTTGTTACTGCATCCCTGCTCATGTCCCTACTGTGCAGATGTTTGTTTGTTTGTTTTTAAATATATGTAACAGCACCAACAGCTGCTCAGATTGAAACAGCTGTATTCTTTTCTTCTTTCTTACGTGCTATATGTATGAAAACCAGTGAACACAGGAGAGCAATATAAATTAATTTACCTTAATGTGATTTAATGGAGTCGCGTGTAGTGTCTTACGGATTCGACATAGCTTGTAAAAGTGATAGAGTCTGCAAGAAACAAGGCCAGCGTTTCATTGGATGTGTTTGACGGAGGAAGGGACTACCCGTCTGGTACCAGTAGAGGGGGCTGTCCTGAACCTAAACATTTATCAATGTCATTTAATCTGAACCAAATTTCAATTTTCATGAGTGGGAGATGCAAACATTGGGTGAGAAATCAGTATAATTTGAAATGCTCTGGGTGTATTCTGGCACAAATGGGTTTGTGCCCAGATACATTAAAGCTCCCTCAAAAAGCTTTTAGGGGTTTTCTTTTCACTTTGTGCTGCGCCTCACACAGAGCTTGTCAAAAAATTGTGCAGCCGGCTTTTATTTTTACAGCTTACTTCATTCTGTGACTGTCACCGGCGTAGCCTTTCTGTTTGTGCCCAACGGACTAAACGAGACATTGAGACATTAGGAGTGTGGGAGCAGCAGAGAGGCACGTAGAGCAGCAGAAGAAAGAGGAGAGGAAAGGACCCTAATGCATGGGGAGGATGGGACTGGAAGCATTATTCTCAGATCTGCATATGTGTGTCTTTGTGTGACAAGGCATTGGAGGGGGAGTCTAATGGTTTGTGTGTACGCGCGTGTGTTTATATCTGTGTGTATGTGCCGGAGAAGGGAGGGAGGCATCGGGGGAGAAGTGAAAGATGAAGAGAATGAGCGTGCCGCTTAGGAAATGTCACACTGGGAAGATTTGCAGGTTTTGATCCTGGCAAATTAATGCAAAACCCCAGTGCAAGTATTTGATTTGGGAAAACTTTGGGAGCAGACTTGTCTCTTAATAATAATTATTGGGTTTACATTAATTTCCTCCCCTATTCTCTTCCACAGGAGAGCTGATCACCACTGCTTGTGAGCTGGGGGTAAGTATTAGCTGTATTGTTTAATCAATTCACTCATTAACTCTTATAAGCATTAAGGAAGTTTAATTAAGCATGGGCAGAAAGCAGATTAATTTACTTTCAGTCCACAGGTTTTTCCCCTTCTTTTCTATACACTTATTTTACTAAGTTGCAAGTAGAGAATGCTATAATTTGCAACCCGTTTTTCAAATCCAATTAAAGTCAATGGTAAGGCGATGGCTTTTGTAGGCTTTGCCTTATGTACGGTATAAGGCTTATTATATCCACCCCTCTTTTTTGTGTGTGTGTGTAAGCCGCGAAGAATGAACTAAATCGGGTTAACAGTTATAATAAGTTTTATTATTTAATAAAGTTTATTACGCCGCTGTGATCCTTTTAGGGAGGCTGTGTCGGTGTCACTATGCCAGTAATCCTGCCGTTAGTGCTGCAGTCCGTGTGGCCTGCCTGTCTGCCTTTCAGGCCTCCCCAGGGCCTTGCAGGCCATCTCTGGGACCCAGGCTGCTGGCCCCCCTCTTCTGATCCCCAGAGCTTGAGAGTTCTCCTTCTCTTTGCTCCCTGTGGCCTTTATCGCTCAGCTGTCCTTTAGCTGCATGTCTGTACACTGCTGTCAGCCCACACAGTCCTTCCTCATGCTCTTAATCGCTCTTCATTTTGGTGACGTTACCCACCTGCGTGATGCTACCATTTAGTTCACCACTCTCGCTGCTGGAGCTTTTCTTTTTCTCTCATATTTACAGCCTCGCTTTTTGCTCATCGAGTTATTGCGACGCGCCTTTTCCGTTCCCAGCTCCTCACTCAAATTTTAGCAAAGCTGTTTGCATGTCTGCAAAAAGATCCTTTGCCGTGTTCGAGGTAACTGGTGAGTCAGTCACACTCTCACCTTTCGGCTTTCTGTTCATTCGAAGAGCTGCCCCTTCTCACTGCCTGCATGCTTTGTGTTATCTGTGCCAGGGAATGAGTCTGTGTTTAATGACTGAGTCCTTATCTGGGTGGAAGAGACTTAGTGGCTAATTGCTGCGATTGCCAAGATCTCCCAGGCGAAAATGACTACGGCTCTGCGGTGGTTTGGGGGTTGAGGCTGGCGAGCACCACGTGTTATACCACGGGCTCTAGGGAGCTGCACTGTCCTTGGGAAGAGGCCCGCAGCAAAGAAGTGAGAAAAGGGGAAAAGAAAGGGAGTGTAGGGCTCTCGTATGACAGCACAGTCAGAGTAAAGCCAAGCAGGATGTTTCTGACTCCTCGCAAAATTCACGTGTGCTTACCTGCTGAGGATAAAATGTTGATACAGCAATATATTAAATCCCTTTCTTGTGCGATAGAATTACAGATATGGTACACTGTTGTTAAAAATCAGAGTTTTTAAAAGTAAATTATGTAGGGACTCTCCACACAGTCCCGATGTACCGGAGTCACTACCGGCGCTTATCACATAATTAAGGGAAAACAGAAGCTGAAGAAGAAGAAATTTAAAAGGGGAAAAGAGAGCTGAAAAACAGTTTCATTACTGAAATGGAGTAAAAGTAATTCATAGTGATGCACACTGGCACTACATTGCAGGAAATAAATACATTTTTTCTTCTATTTGTCTTCTGTTTTTTTAAAGTTGCACAGTTAAGGTGCATATATCATTGATTATTGTCTCTTAATGTATAAGGTATTGTGATACAATCATCATCGTGGTAAACCTATTGTGATAGCATCACATTGTGAGCTATTTTTACATATACTGCAGCTCTAAACATCAGTGGTTTGCCTGCCAGATCTCTGGGATTGTGCCAGTGTGTGAATAGCAGATCACTGAATTTAACAGTAGTGAGCAGAATCACGTGTTTTTGCCCCTTACTCACTTTATCAAAGCTGCTTCCCTTCCCAAACCAAATGGAGTATTTCCTCTAGTATAGCAGTAAGAACGCATCTCCTGCTACATGCTGCATGTAAGAAAGGAGCACCTGATTTTCCCAAAAGTGTAAAAAGTTCACGTGTGAAATGGCCCTTGTCTTTGTTTTTGTGTCTTTAGGTGGCCCATCCTCCAGGATACCCACTCTTCACTCTACTGGCTCACATGGCTATGCATCTGCTGCCCTCACTGTCTCCAGCCCACAGCGTTAACCTGATGAGTAGCCTCCTGGGGGCTGCAGCTTGTGGTGGCTTCTGCATTACTGTCTGCAGGTAGGCATATGAAAAATGTGTTTCCCAATTCCAGAATTTGTTGATGCATTATGTTCTGTTCTGGGATTTTAGTTATTGTATAAAAAAATTACATTGGTGCACTCTGCAATCGAGTAGGTATCAGTAACTGAAGTACTAAATTCTCAAACAGAACTTTAAGGAAGGCACAAAGAGCCTCCCTCCTTCAGCAGAGGAGCCTTCTGGTGACTAACTCACATCAAGGGAAGTAACAATAATAAGAAGACATTTTTGAGTGGCGGCAGTCTTTAAACATTCCCCTACTGACTTTTTGCATCGTGAAGCTGTCTGGAACAGAAAGTGGTATTTTTGGGCCCTGACTGACAGGCAGTGGTCTCCCTGATCCTCTGTTCAGTATTCAGAAGCAGAACCCAGTCGCCGTCCTCCCTCCCAGCACCTTACCCTCCCTGTTTACCTATCAGCCACCCGTTGTGAGAATGCGTGTATGTGTATGTATATCCCAATTATTGTGCCCTCCACCCCCCCAAACCTGACATCCCTGTTCTTCTGCCCCCCCCCACTGCCCAGCATGCTCCCAATCCTGACATGGCACGATTTCTAATCTCTCCCCTTCTTGCCTCCTGGGTCTGAGAGGAACAGGATCACTCTCTGCGCTCCTCCCTCTCCCCTCTCTTCAACTACCTCTCCCCTCGCTCAGTCATAAACACAGTTTACGGTCCCCGCATTGCCATCTACCCACCCTGCAGCTTCGCCTGCTGCTGACCGTATCATGTAAGGAGTATTTTACCCCTTCCTGCTTTGTCTGTGTGTTTATCTTGCATGGTTAACCAGACTGCCTTACATCACACTTTTTGCTGATTTTAGTCATTTTCCACACTGCATTTTGGTGGCAGCTTAGTGTCAACATTTGACCTTTTTGTCCCTCTTTGTGCATACTGGGCTGTTTCCAATCATGTCATATATTTCTAAGTTACTATTTCCAGAATAGAAATTGTTGAATATGATGATGTAATTTCTTCTTGCTGCACACCTTGGCAGGCTGTGAGGACTCTGTGATAGCGGGAGGACAGCAAGTGAAAATGAAATTGTGTGTGTTATAAAGTGCGCAGTGCTGGGCCGGCTTCCTGTGTGCTTGGCCAGTGTGTGCGATGTGGCAGGAGGTCTGGAGAAGGTCAGGGTACAGGGTCAGCCCTGCTGAAGTAGGGCAGGGACTGGAGAGGGAGAGCTACCCAGGGGACTGGCCTTAAGCCCAGACTGCATCAGTCTTAGACCCTGCCCTGTCTTACTGTCTCTGAGAGGTGAACCAAAGGCTGCCAGCTTTCCCCAGTGTTCCCAGGACAAGGCAAAAAGGACAAAACAATAAAAAGAGGGTTAAAAAAAAAAGGGGGGGGGGTGTTAAAACGCTGCACTTCTTTGTCATGCTTTAACTGGACATCCTTATTGCTTCCCTGGTATTCAGGCTTTTGATTGGACTCCGTTCTTGGCCAGACATTTACAGTTATTTTGAGGGCCGAAAATATCCATGCTGTCTGCTGATATTTGGCTCCTATTTTGCATGTTAACCGTAGCCCCAGTTTATAATCTCGGGGGATTTAGATCCAGTTGTGGATTATGGTCAACTAAAAAGTCATTAAAAGGCTCTGCAACCCCCCTTACCCACAACCGCCAGCTAGGGTTGATGAGTGGTGAGGACTTCATCCAGAGCGCACAGTTACACCATATAAGCTCTTAAGTGTGAATGTATAATCTACGCTTCCAGTTTAGAGAAATAAGCATAAAAGGTTTTAGTCATTATCTGTTCAGGGCCTAGACTGGGATGAGCTATGAGGCTGTGGATCAGTTGGCACACTCAGGTTACTGGGGGGTTACTGGAGAGGGCAAAAGATGAGAGAACTGGGCGAGGGTTCCCGGATGGTCGAGACCTGCTTCTTGGTTCTGGCGTGCAGGGCATTTGTGTGATTTAACCCTGTCAACAATACTGGCATAAATGCCACGGCCATGCAGAGACCCTCTGTTCAGGCCTTTCCCTCAGATGAAATGCCAAAACTGACCAGCCGTTCATACCTGCTCTGCCCTTGTAGTGAGTGTGCTGTGTCCCAACATAATTAATTTCTTAAATGTCACTTGTTGTTTTTGTCCCTTTGTTGGCCCTCCTAAACAGTTTTTTTTGTAACTACTTCTCATTTTTTTGGTTTTCATTTGCTGGGAAATAGGCCGACCTCACCCTCCCAAACAAATTATTGCTTTGTGAAATTATGTTCAGATGGCAAAATATTTTGAAGTTAATACGGGTACTCGAAGTCAGTTTCTCTCAAATAATAAATGGTAAGACCTTGAAATTCATCTGGAATATACCCAACATTGTGAGCCTTTGATGTATCAATTTAAATTAGTCGGCCAGATTGCCGTGTTTAATGTGGGGGAATGTAAGTTGATAGGCTTGGAAGCCACTTCTCTCTCTTGCATAAGTTTAAATGTAGCAATTTAGCTTCCCTTTGATTTGTCAATTACAGTTTTCTTTGCTTGATCATATAGTTTGATGGCCGAATTGCATGTCTTGTTATGTTTTCACACCACGGCCTGACAAGCCTTTGAGGATGGTGGACGTAATGATAATTACTATCGATTGCACTTGGAGGTTCACAGAGAGAAACATTTGGCTGGTGGAATGCTAAAGGCCTCAGCTGTGAGTCTCTGGAGGAATGCGTAGCGGGATAATCCAGACAGCTCTGTATTTTGTGCTCTCTCGTTTCATAGTTTATCTGCTAAAGCTGCTCTGAATCTCTGCTACCTGAGAGGAATCTCTCTCCATTCCCCAGCTTATCCCGAGACACCGCGAGCAGACACGTTAGCGAGCTGACAGCCATCACAGCAGAAAAACCCCCCCAACTTCGCCCCGCTCAGTCATCAGCACTTTTCGGTTTGATCACATGATTACATAACAGGCCCGTTGAAGCACACCAAACGTGTCTGGCCTCCCTCTTTCCCCGGCGGCCCTCGAGAGAAAAACCGCACACCTGCGAAAGGCTCCCCTGCCAAGAGCTAGCCCATGTGGCACAGCTGACACCTCAGTGGACGGGAGGGTGGGCGTGGTGCCATCCCCTGCCGCGTGCTGCATCCCCAGCTCCTTATAAGGACCTCCACCATATGGTCCCGATGGTGCTTTCTCTCCTTGCTCAGGTGGGTTGTTTTTCCAAAGGGGTGGGGTTGTGTGTGTCTTGTTGAGGTCGTGTCAGGAGCGACGTGTGGGGGAATTGTTTTTAGCAACCACTGATGTGGGTTTGTATCCAAAAAACAGCTGAACAGAGTTGTTTTATTGGGTAATGCTCTCACCTCTTCCTGTAGGTGGCAAGGATGCCCCTCCCTCTCACGTCTGCTACTCTTGGATAAAATCTTCAGCCCAAGTATCCATAGAGAATACACCCATTACTGTTATTTTTTTATTTTATTTATGAAAATGCAGAAGACAATTTTAAGTTTGTCTGTTTAAAAGGCCTCAATCGCTGGACCTTTTGTTCCTATTCTGCAGTATCTCATCCGTCACATTGTAGTCCAACAGACCTCCTTTACTCCCACCCTCCTCAGCATGACCAATGGTTCCCCCAGGACTCATCCTCTAATACAGTTAAACAGATGTCTAATGAAGATGTTATTTCCTCATTACTGGCTACGGGATGGGGATAGAGCGGAGGAGGGAGGAGGGCTAGATAGACAGCAGAATACAGTACCAGTTTAATATTCCTTTTGCCCATGGGCCCGAGATTGTGTCTGCTTCGGACGTCAATATTACATTCCTCACCCACCACAGGCAGTCTTAATAAGGCACCAGGCACAGAGACGGATCAGACTCGGCAATTACAATTCACCCAGAATTAGTTAATGGAATCTATACAGCAACATTTATGTATCACTGGTGTGTGCCTAATGACTTTGTTGGAAAAAAGCAGCAATAAAAAATGGCATTCAGTGAATTGCATAAACACGGGATTTTTCTAAATTGTTTTTTTTTCACCCCCCTCTTCCTGTAATTTTTGTGTGTTGGGTGGAGATTAAGATGGCATTCTGGGAGAAATTGTCATGTCAGTGGCTGCATTGTTTGAACAGAATTGTGGTGATTAATTTTACACGCACTTGTAGCGCTGGAGCGCTTTCTTGGAGGAGGGGTGTCTGAGCGGCAGAGCCAGGACCCGTGTTTACCCTCCTTTCAGCGCAAACAGACAGCGTCTTCTTCATACACCGCACGAGGGAAGGAAAGATGGGGAAGTGCTTGGTTTGGAGACTTGATAGACTTTTTCTTCCCCTCCTGAAACATACAGTGTGGACGTCAGTTAGAAATCAGATTTTCTCAGTTAGTTCTTATTGTAGTTTAAGATGAAATAATCGGGAAAAATATCATAAACAGCCGTCATTCCAGTGGTCATTCCACCAGCTAGCAAAGTTAAAATATATATGATAGGTAATTATAATCAATATTTTATCTATTAAAGGGAAGTGAAAGGGTAACTGTATGGATGTCAGTGCTGCCATATTACTAATATCAACAGTAATATCACCATATAACACGACTGTTATGTTTCTGTTTAAATAACCATATAAAATAAATATAGCATTGCATACCTAAACAATTGTGCAGCTGATAGATGATGAATTTATAATAATCACAACAGCAGAAACGAACATCTCCTGGCTTTTACTCTCAAGCATAAATTAAGCTCTTGACTCTACGTGTAATACTGCACATTGCATATTTTATTTTAGATTTTAAACTCCAGTGTCGTGTTTTTTGAAGTGCATCTTTTTTTGATAACCCAGAAATCTACAAATCTTTCTGCTCTCATGTGACAAAAGAACTTAACCCATTTAAACTCGAAACAGCAGAAATGTATAAAATCGTAAAACAGTTTGATCGTACTGTCATGATGTAATTCCTCTGAAAGAAAATTAACATTGGGTCATTTAGTAGTACTAAATCAAAGCCAATACTTTGATTTACTGACATCCCTTAATGTTTGTGTATCAGTTGCAGATTGGCTTTGAAACTTCAAAGCAATACATCATACCCCTGTCATATAATAGCTGCTAAATAGCCTGCCTGGTGTCCCGGCCAGAGGGGAGCCCTGGGGTGTTTGCTCGGGCCAGCTGGAAACCTCAGCCTCAGCCCGAGCAAGGCCACCCCCTCTCTCTCGGGCTTTTTACCCTCTTCAGGAATGTGTGATTGTTTTCCAGCACCGCTTAACCCAAACCACCACTCGGTTAGAGAACAGTGCGTTGTTGATCCGCGATGGCACAGCTGTGGTATTGTCTGTTCCCTGGGGTGGTGTGTAACAGCGGCTCTCTTAGCCAGCTCCATTGTGAAGCTTCATTCAGTGCAGAGTGCTGGTGTAGGTTTTTGTGTGATGCTGTTTAGCGCAGACGGCCGATGCTGGCATGTCTCTGGCCCATACTGTAGAACCGAGTGTGTAAATGAGGCAGGTTCTCATTTTGACACTTCAAAGTGATTATACTGAGCCTTTATTGTGTCCTTGAAGGGGACATTGTCTCTCGTATCATTGTCTTTTTTTATTTATTTACCTTTAATCCTCCCTTTTCAGCCTGTGCTCCTCTTTCATATTATTCAAGTTGAATTA
Source organism: Pundamilia nyererei (assembly GCF_000239375.1). Lineage (NCBI taxonomy): Eukaryota > Metazoa > Chordata > Actinopteri > Cichliformes > Cichlidae > Pundamilia > Pundamilia nyererei. The sequence continues at coordinate 6,609,823 of NW_005187411.1, forward strand.
TGGATAGTTTTTTTTACTTTATTTCCAAGTTTGTGTTTCGTTTCAGGCTTTAAGTATATTGGTCATTCCTTAATTACCCAAGTGATGACGCAGGCATTTTTTGGCAGGTTGGATCAGTTCAGGGTTGAATAGTCTCGTTGTCAGCCGTGTTATTCTCCTGCCACGTCCCAACCAGTCCATTGTCACTGAGCCACAACATTTCAGTACAGCGGCAGCATCCTGCACAGCACTGAGTCGTGATAACAGGGAACACGGCCACACTGGTGTCAAAATGTGTCCTGCTTTATCCGAGCGCCCTGGGAGCAGCCAGCCTGGAGAATGAGCTGTGGAGAGGCTGACTGGGACCCAGGTGGTCCCGCGCAGACAGACAGGTCATTTACAGCCTGCACTGTACACACATCACTGGCTTCTTACTGACTGACAAGCTCTAACAGAGAGATTTGTCAGGCACTCAGGGAGAATAAAGAAGTTCAGGAACAGAAGTGTGTGCCTGTGTGTGTGTCTTTGAATATGTGACGAGTGCTGGCTATCAGACGAGCTTCAGAAGGAGGAACAGACTTGGTGTAATAACCCCTTCTTTGGGACCCCCATGACTGCTCTGCACCCCGTGCCACCCCCAAACCAGCCCCCCGCTAGGTGCATGAGCTGTGGGTTAATTGTCATGTGAGGAGGTAAAATTATGGGTGCGGGAGGTCTCTGCACCTCAACAAAAGTCCCCATCTGCATCCCCCCACCCCCCTCTAGAAACGCCACCCTTCTTCATTTTTCCTTCAAGTTACAACTAATTCCTGGAGCGGTGCAGCGAGGAAGTCGCTGCTATCGCTTATTAAGACCCACTCCTAGACGCCACAACCCCCCAACCCCATTAAGTGCATGCGCACACACATACGTGTGCTCATTCAGCAGGCTTGCCTTACAGAGAACACAGAAAAAAATAGTCGAGAGTAGCAGAGAGAAAACCCAAGAATAAAAGGGGAAGTAGTCAGCAAGCTAAAGTTTTTTTTTTTCCACCCTTCTCTCGCTCTCCCTCTCCTTTTTTTCCTGATTTACCGCGCTTTCCTCAGAAAGCTCCATTGTTCCCCTAGCCTAAGTCTCATCAGGCCTTTTGTGGCTGACTATCACAGCGGCAGGCAGAGAGCTGGAAATGTATAAATGGTATCATGCCTTGTGATTAATGGCGGTGCTTATGAGTCAGGTCTGATAACGGGCCTGCTCTCTACTCAATTTCAGATACCGTTAATGGAATCTGTCTTCTGCGATTGTAATGTGAGAGCGCCTAATTTGCTATGGAGCTTGAAGCTGTCACCGGCAAGGGATTGTGGGGTCATAAGGGACCTGGCAGCCGTTTGGCCTGCAGCTTGTATCTGCGGTGCTGAATAGAGCAGCTCTCTGCCTGTCAGTTAGCTGATAGGCTGATGAGGACTCTAAGCCACTCCACACAATGGCGGAAAGGGCCATACTGCCTGACTTCCCTAATTGTCGAGCCTGCTCATATTTCAGAGCCAGCATGCTGGGGACTGGGTTGCCTTTTTTTCCTTTTCTCTTCTTTCCCCTCTCTCTTCTTGAACTTTTTTCTTCCTTTTTCTATATTTCATCCTACATCCCGCACACTGTCTCACCCCTTTAATGCACACTTTTCTGCACTATTTTCCTTTTCTTTCCCTTCTCCCCATCATTTGTCGCCTCACTCTCTCTCCCCCTCTGTCTCTCAGTTTAGTAAGTGGTGGGTCTTAGCGTATGACAGATTATCCCAAGTTTGCTTCAATTACCGCAGAGGAGACGGAGACAGTACAGGAGAGGAGGAAGGGGAAAACTTTTGTGCACACATTATATTTAAGAAGCTGAGGATAAAGTGCTATCTCCACCACGGTGGTTTCTGTGCCAGTCTGTTCAAGATCAACCGGCTGCTCGAGAGGGACTTCTCATGATATGTGAATTACCCCAAATCGCTGAGTGTTTTTCAAGGTCTTGTCCGAGAAGCAAACTTGGGTAGAAGGAAGATTATAATGGGTCCCCAAATTAGTTATAGGGAAGTGGTGGCTTTTTTGACAACAACATTTAAAATTTGTGTGAAGCTGCTGACTTTGTTATTTTCTCTCTGTTTTTTTTTCAGTGTGTCGTTGCAGTGCAACTTAGATAAAAAAAAATTGAAAAAAGCAATTTAAGTTCTGCAGCCTTTAGAAATACTGTTTTTGAGGTTCATTTTAATGCAGTCGTTTTAAACAACTGAAACATCCAGATGGTTAAATTAGTACAATGGTTAATTTAGTTGACCAGATTGTAATTAACTTCTTGTCATTGTCCTCAGATGCAGTCCTTTCTAAAGAGTAAAACCCTCTTCTTCTACACTTTCAGGTTGGCAGGTCCTGGTCCTGGAGCAGTGCTGGCTGGTGGGCTGTTCGCTGTGTCCAGACTCAGCTGGCAGTGGTCCATGGTGGCAGAGGTCTTCACCCTCAATAACCTTTTTATTGGCCTTCTCTTCTTCTTGACCGCCAGCTTCCGCTGTGCTGAAAATGCCACGCAGAGGAAGAAGGTAACTCAAAACACCACACAACAGATGCAACACACAGGTTATGTTTTATTCAATGTAAACGCACAATGCTGCACTGTTTTGGTTGTCCCTGTTAGATTGCACACTGGGGGGCATTATGCTGTGGCTTGGGGCTCTGTAACCAGCACACACTGGTGCTGTATGTGTTGGTCATCATTCCTTGGGTCCTTTACCGACTGTGCTCTCAAAAGGTAAGTCACAGGGTCTCTTTAAATAAAGAGAATTATAGATGGCAAAGAAGAAACAGGCTGTGTGCAGTTTTTTGACAGAAATAAAAAGACTTCAAAAACAAGATATTTTCCTCTCATTAAAAGCTGCTGTTTGTAAAGTTCAGCCAATCAGAGGGAAGTTGGTTTAAAGGGAGAGGAGCTAAAATGGCTTTAAGATAGATATAAATATGGATTGTTTTAAACTCTGAATTCTAAATATATGAAGCTGGAAATTAGCGTAACTTCGAAGTTACTGTTGGTCTAAGAAAAGAGGGGCTTTTAGGGAAAAGCATGACCAAACAAGGCTCTCCAGTCTTGTTGACACGCACACGTTCCATTTGACTTTCTTGCTCACGGTTTGGACAACATGAATTTAAGAACATCTCATCCTTGTATTTAAACAGGAGCTGTCTTTGCGTGGCCTTGTATCTCTGGGATTCTGTTTCCTCGCTGGCTTCCTGCCGTACATCTACCTGCCGATTTCATCCTACCTCAACACAGCCCGCTGGAGCTGGGGTGACCAGACCACCCTGTCGGGTCTGTTGACCCACCTGCTGCGAGCTGAATATGGCACATTCTGTCTGGTAAGTGTTGCTTGCCTCGCTGCATTTAAACAGACCCTGACCCTGTTGGCTTAGCTTACATTGATTTTTGTTTTGCAGGCAAAGACAGAAAGCTCGGTTAACCTGACCACAATGCTGCAGTAAGTAAACAGTCTTTCTGCTGTTTGCACGTGAAACTTCCTGGTCTGAATATCGTAAACGGCACAACAAGATGGTCATTTAATGCGTATAATGACCATCAGCTAAACTCACATCATCGTTTCCCAGAACAAAGTAACATCACTGAATTTCTAGTTTTTGTGGCCAAAGCAGCACATTTAGTCCGTCTCGCAGGAAACAGTATGTTTCTCATCCATAAACTGCCCAGCATGTTTGATTTGAGTATTTCATTTCTATTTAGACAGTAGGATCTAGGATGGAGAAGGGAGGAAAGTAGGTCGATTTGATCTGAGGCACAGTGAGGGCACGTTTGGGACTAGAGATGGAAGACCCAACTGCTCTTTGCGATGGTTCTGGTGATTTACACAGGTTTAGCCACATACACACGCACACCAAGCCATTATAAGGGCCCACAGTCATTTCTGCAGCCCATCTCTTCCCTTACTCTCCCCAGCAGCTTTTGTTCTTCCCATTCCACTCTCTCCCATCAAAGCAGAACTGAACCTGCTTAGAGGGCCAAATCACTGTGTTCTCTTTCTCCAGCAGTTTGAAATGATCACTCAGCTCTGGTGTTTAAGCGTGACAAGCTGTGATGACAGACATTGCAATAGAGCTTGAGAAATTGTATTTTTCCACTCTAGCACCTCCCCACCCCCTCCACCCCATTCCCTCCCTTGCTTCCCTCTGCTACCACCACCACAGTCATCCCATTCCTGGTATCTTTCTCCAGCTGACGGGATGGGGTGCGTGTGCGTCTTAAGACCCCCCACTACCAGCACCCCCTCTGCCAAGCACCCACCCCTTTCCATCACCCCTGCTGCTTGATGGACAAGCACACCTTCAAGATGGGGAAGAGAGGCGAACATGACAGGCATGTCGCACTGGAGACGTAAACCCACTGGAATAACTGACACACACACACACACACACACGAACACACGCTCATGAGCACATTCACACATAGTGTACATTGGGAGATATAGAGACTCAATAAGCTGTCAAATAGAGATGGGTATTAAGGAAGAGGCAGGAAACTATCTCTCCGCTCTGAGCAAGCGCTGTGTGACTGACAGGCGCTGTGAGGAGAGGATGGGGCTGTGGGGGGTGGATGACACAGTCATTCGTATCTGTCAATCCGATTGAAAGGAGGAGTGCACAGTCCAAGGAGTTTGTTTTGATAGGGGATGAAGGGCATTTAATAATTGGTGTCCTTGAGTTCAGTAGCAGGGAGGCTAATTGAGCTTGTCTTCGGTGTCCGTCATGTCTCTGTGTGTGTTTGTGCGTGCAGGGCTCAGTTGGACCACTCCCTGGCAGAACTTTCACTTCCTGTCTTGGTACTGGCAGGAATGGGCTTTGCGCTCTCCTCATTGGACAGGTAAGGATGAGTTGGATGCCAGCGTGCAACACACCAAACTCTGTCACGCACATCTCAGCACCCACTTCAACTACAAAAATCTAATCCCCTGGAGTAAAAGACGGGGAACAAAACCACTGACAAAATGCTGATCTTAGAAAAAAAGAATACAAAACAACACTGAGGCACCTAACTGTCAAACTGTCACGACGCTCCACATTCAGATCAAGAGGATTTGATGTGTATTTTGGATTTTCAAAATCATGTTTGTGTGTACAAGTAAATCACTGCCTGTATGCATCTATATGTGGCAGCGTGATCCTGTAATTCATTACAGGAGAGCCTTTGCTGGGATCTGTTGGGTGGAGCTGATAAAGCCCCAGTAATGCCCCAAAGCCCCGCAGGGCACAAGCTATTCCCCTTCTCCCGAGGTGCACTTCAATAAACTTGGCTACATACACAGACAGATGATGAAGAAGAGGAAGGTCGTCTAATAGATTGCCCAAAGGAAACCCGGCAAATGCTTATTTGCCCCATGTTAAAGTGTAAGGTTATAAATATGATTTCATTTGCTTTTTAGCTATGGTGCTTGTAAGTAAGGAAAACGTAAATCAAGAAAAGCTTGAGTGATTATAAGTGTCCGGCTGACGGAGATCAGCAAATCAGTTTGTTGGCAGGAAACCTGAAAGCTTGTCTCTTCAGGTTCGGACGATGGCTTATTTTTTTGCCACGAGGGGAAATTTTTTCTTTTTGGTGTATAAGAACGTTTTACAGCTGTACTGTAATGAGTTTGTGATTCAGCGGTTGGCACCGGCTCATTATGACTCAGTCTGCATTAGAAAATCAATCATGCACCTCTTAGCTTGCTGGCAGATACGTTTTCTCTCAGGCTTGTGATCCCCGTCCGTGCATTAATATTCTTACAGACTTATTCAAAACAAGTATATTTTTACAGAGTAAATAGACAAAGTGATACATTAGACTAAAAATATGGAAATGGCAGACTGTGCATGAAGAAAAAAAAGGAAAGCTGGTTAAATATTTGTGCGCTGAATAACCCGAGGTGTCCCGTCCTAGGAGGTGTCGCTCAGTGTCCTGGCTGTTAACTGTCATGCTGGTGGTCTACTCGCTGTTTTTTGCATGGAGAGCCAACCTGGACATTAGCAGACCCTTACTGCTCGGAGTGGTGAGCTATGAGACTTTTATGTTCTTAGACATCTTTTCTCATATCATAGCTGAAGCATCACACCTTGTGCTCAGCATTGAATTACAAGTTTGTCTCAGTTTTCAATATTCTGAAATAAAACCACAGTGACAGCAGCGTACTGTATGTTGATGCTGATCCTGGTCCAACGGTAAAGCAAACCCAGAAAAAAACAAAGCAAAGCAAAACAAACTACAGAAAACACTTATTTGC
>NW_005187411.1:6616128-6668882 GCF_000239375.1 Pundamilia nyererei
TATACACTTGTATGGTCACTTCCTGCAGGTTGAGCGTTTCTGGCTCCAGAGCGATGCTGCAGTGTGTGTGCTGGCAGGCCTCGGCTTGAGCCGGACTCTAGCTGGGCTGGAGAGGAGGCTGGGCTATGGGGGGTTGTGGAAGACCACAGGCTGGGTCTTCACTGCAGCTCTGCTGGCACATATGGTGCACACCAATCACAGGTGACTATTGCACACGCTAACAGTAACAAGCTTGCTGTTGTTTGGTGTGATGAAAATCTGCAGTGCTGTCGATACACAGTCAGGAATTACTGTGGTGTGCAACAGTGGTTTTCATTGCACAAGACTAAAATGGTAGATTTCAAGCAACGAGTTTAAAATGCTGACTTTAAATTTGAAGATTTGTTGTGTTGTTGCAGTTAGACTCATTTTGGCCCCGGCCTCAGAATTGCACTGCATGTGAATGAAGACACTACCAAAGGAACGCAAAGGCAGCACTTTAAATGTATTCTCATTGTTTAATTTAAAAATCCAACTTTAACTCCTTACAAAATCCTTACAGTTCCATTTCCACTGTTGTATATTTGCAGTAAAAGGGCTGAGTTAGGGCTTTGTAACGTCTGAATTTGGAGACAATTAGAAAACTAATTCTTAACAGCAAAGATTTTGATCACAGTGGACATAATTATTGTAGCTGCATTGTTTTTTTCTTCTACAGGCTATTAGTGATTTCAGGCTCTAATAGTGTTTTTGTGTCCGACTGCTCGAGTCTTACGGTTTCTTTTCAGATACTCTGCAATCCATGTATCTGTCAATTTAATGTTTTTACATTATTCATGTTGCAGTAACTACACTGAACCCAAATGCATATGAAGAATGAAGTGAAATACTTCTGCTTTGTAAACTTTAAATGATGTAAAAACTCCCCTCTTCTAGCTCCTTCTAAAATCCCCATGCACAGTTTTTCCTGAGTCAACCTGATTTGTTTCTCTTTTGCTTCTCTGCGCTTCATACTGCAGGTCTGAACTCCACATGTCAGGTTTTTCTCTGCTCACCCCATGGTAGGGGCTAAAGAGAGGCACGGTTAGCACATAGATTCTACTCTCAGAGCTCAGTCTGAGATGTTAGCTGTCCGAGAAGGCAGATTACACCAGCGTAGCGCTGGGGAGTGCCAGACAGCCATCACTGAGCGGCTTTGATCAAGGGGAGAGCATGGCCTGTGCTGTCAGACCCATCACACCTGTCTCCCCACGATTAGATAGGCAGCTAGAGTGAGGGGAAGGGGCGGGGGCACTGACAACTTACCCTCAGAGCACCTTGAAAGCGTACCTACAGACACTCACATATACACTGCTGCACACATCTCACACACACTTCTGAGCAGGGGTAAAGATGTGTTTAACCATTTTTAAAATGGGAGAAAATGCAACTTCTGTTTTGATGCTAGTGTAGAGTAATTGCTTGCATATGTGCTGATGATCTTAGGGAGTGTGATCAGAGTGGGAACACTGTGGTGGAGAGGTTCGGCAGGGAGCTTCTGGCCTCCTTCTCCAAAGACTCAATCATCCTGACCAGAGGAGATCTGCCTGGAAATTCTCTGCGATACCTGCACTACTGCCAGGGCGTACGGCCTGATGTACGCCTGGTTGATCAGGAGGTCAGGAGGTTTTCCCTGTTCCCTGTATTGAAAAGATTTTTCCTTCATAATATAAGTTAAGGAATTTTATTTATGACGAAACTGTTTTGTCTTATTTTTCTTGTCCATTAAAACCGCACTGTATTCAAAAGAGATTTAAAAAATAAAGGACAAAATGTGAATGAAGTGTGATTTCTCATGATAATATAATGTTTTACATATTTTGGCAAAATGTAAAAATCAGCTTTGTGGTAACTGAAAGAAATTCATTGAAAATCGTAAATTAGACCCTTAAGTCAGCAAGTAGAGGCCTTATAAATTGGTTGTGTTGTCTTATATACTTATTAGTTTGTATATGTTATCACTATGATTCATCAGTTGCTTTAAGATATAATGACACAAAAATCCCTTTAAACTAATTGCTCTGATGATTGTTTAACTGATAATCGACTGGTTATAAATATTTCTCTGGGATTGGTGGTGCTCTTTGTTCTCACTAGATGATGACATATGCTTGGTATGTGGCCAAGCTGGCACAGCACCACCCTGGGATCCACTTTCCCGGCCGCTGGTGGGACCCGGTCAACCCCGAGGAGAAAGGCACCTTCAGTCTCGATCAATTTCTGTCCCGCAACACGCAGTGAGTGTCTCAGACACATGAAAAGAGCAGAGGGGGAATAAAAGGATGTTAAATGGAAAGAGAGAGAGAGTGAGTGAATTGGGAGGGCAACAATGAACAAGTGGGTGATCTAATGAGGCAGAGATCAGCAGAATGGTCGACACAGTGCAAGCACAAGATAAGCCCACAGAACTGTTGAGGCCATAAAAGGAGTCTGATGAACTACAAAAGTCAGCTAATCTACTTGATTTGGTTAAACGGTCTCTGGTGGACTTGCTGCTGCTCCCATGATTCACTCCTTCAGGAGGAACTGAGATCCAGAAATTGGATAGTGCCTTGTTAATACCAAGCCCACCAGGGGGCAGTGTTTGCCAGGCCAACATATATGTATCTCTGTGGGGGCAACACTGACCTGCGGGATTAACCCTCGGGGTCTGTGAGAAGCGCAGGGCTGATGGGAACCTAGAAGGTGCTGGGATGTGAGGAAATTTCTGTCTCCATGTTGTCACTGTGTGTGTCATTATAAACAGCTACCCGGAGATAAAGACTGAGGGCACGCCTCTATTTAAGAGTTTGTCTCTGTTTTTCTGCAGGAGGGATGTGTTTGCCTGCATCGGGCTTCCTGATGGAGACCTGAGCTGGGAACACAGTTATTCCCGCTGGCCCCTGGGTGTGTGTGACTACTTAGCGCCCGTTCAGAAGCAGTTTCACCCTGAAGAGTGGGCTCATCGTACACGCAATATCTATAACTGGAGTGATCCACACAACAGGTTAACAGTTAACTCTTACCTTCATGCGTATTTCAGCCTGGATTATACTATTAAAATAATTTATATTTAGATTGGTGTTGGGGATGTCATGTTATCCTCATTGCTCTGAAATTCAACCTAACCTGTTAAATGTTTTTAGAAAAGTTAGATCTCTTTGATCTTCATTTGAATTTTCATAACATTTCAGCGTCGCTGATTTTTAAATGGTTAAAAATTAGCATGGTTTAACTTTTAAGGTCTGCTGTTGGCCAAGAAAATAAACAAATCCTTTGGAGTGAAAAGAAAAAATCTCAGTGCTCACTTTTCTCTCTGTGGTCTTCAGTCGTCCCTCCACAGACTCCACAGAACGTCCCTCAGTGGGCTTGTCCTCTGTTCTCCATGCTGTGATCCAGCTCTTTGTGAATTTTACCAGAGCAAGACATTAGGCCCTTAGCCATCTGAAATGAGACTGAAGATGAAAAATAATGAGTTTCTTATTGCGTTTTGTCAATAACTGTGTCAAAAGTGGAATTAGTCAAAGCTCCATATTTTGTTGCTGTTGCCAGGAGCCCTTCATTCACTCAGATATCCACGGCTGAATACTGTGACATTATTTCCCGCACCCTCACGACAAGCGTGTCTGCCGATGCCCACAAGCCAAATATTAGCTCGGAAACCCTGCTAAAATATTCTTTTGAAGAAGAGGTCAAGTGTTTACAGTCAACAAAGTGGGGAAAAAAAAGGCAGATGTGGTTTTACTCCATGTCTAATGTGCTAGCTGGTATTGTTGCTCAGTCACTTAATGTTTATGCAGCAAACATTGATGTTTAGTGTATCAAAACCTGCACAGCCAAGTGGAACAATATATTCACATAAATAATCATTTATAGTTAGTGGAACTGTGAATAAGCCAGCGCGGTGCCTGAAGGTGGTTTAGATAAAGAAAAGATTTTTTCTCTCCCCATGTATGAACAGTTTCCATCCTGCATCCTGGGAGCGTGTTGCTAATGAAGAGATGTGGCAAGCCAGGTATGCTGAATGCTTTACAGCGGATGCTAGTTTTCTTGTTTGAAGTGGATGTATACTTTCGAGCGTAAATAAAAAGCTGTGTCACGATGCATATTGCCCCACCAGAACATCTCCATAAACCAGTCTTGTGTGGTAAAACATCTACACGTACAATGTATTTGGTGCCGGCATCTACATAAATCACTCCGTTGGAGTGGTGCGTCTGAGAGTGTAGATCTGCATGGCTCATCCATCCAGCACTTAGCCCTGAGCCTGCGTGCTTTGTTTCAGGATGAAGACGGCTTTCTTTCTGTTTGACCTGGCTGAAAGGATGCAGGGAGAGGGGAAAGCTCGCCTCTTTGAGCTGTCTTACACTGTGAGTCTGACCCCCACCTGCAAACACTTTACCACAGTAGGGCAGATTAAAATGCATCAGGAAAAGCATGAATGTTTTTATGTTTATCTCTGTTTTTTTTTTTATTGCCGGGAAGCTATATAAGGAGATTGTTGAGGCCCACTCCGACTATCCTCCAAACTGGGACAAGAACCTGGCTCTGGCTTGCGAGAGGCTGCTCCGCTCCGGTCACAGGGGTTACAGTGCAGACAGCCTACTGACCTGCAGTGTCCAGCACTTCAGTCTTTACTTAGAGAAGGATCCCACTGATCCCCAGGCACCCGCCATCCGCTCAGCCATTACTCACCTGCTCCAAGAGAGAGACAGATTCCGACAGAGCCGGAGGCAAACCCCATAAGATCCACGGAGCTGGAACAATGGAAATTATGGCTGAGCCAATGTGCCTCTTTGTGTGGTTTTAAGGTGACGCTCTATGTGGATCAAGACTGGTGCACTGGTGTTAAGTTTGGCTGAATGTACTGTGCCAAATTGGACTTGTATGTCAGAATTTGAAATGAAGGGAAATGCTGGTGGATAAGTTCTTGTTTGAAGTTACCAAACAGAGCTAACACTGTGCTACGTCTCATTTGATGAATGTTTACAGTTGACCAGCGGCAGGGCATGACTTTAGGAAGCCCTGCCTGACCTCAATCAAGCTCTGCACGCTTCTCTTAAAGTCACCCATTCAATTGCTTTATCGTTACATCTCGTTCTCCCCCCCCCTTTTTTTTCCTATTCTGCTCTCAGAGCTTTTAACGTGCTGATTATTCTGCCTCAGCCTCTGCTCTACTTCTTTTTCTCACATTAGGATGGCAAGACCGAGATTGAGGGAAACCCAATTTGGGGGCAGAAATGGGGGATTAGAGCGGCTGTTTAATCTAGGACAGACTTGTGCTGTGCCACGCAGCCTCACTCCACATCAGTGGCAGCCCTACACACCCACCCACCCCTCTATCCTTCCATCAGTCTATCTTAGATGGTCCTTTAAATGTTTAAAACTAATGGATTCGATGAGTGCTTTTTTACCCCCCCCCCTCTCTCTCTTCCTTCCTAACATGAGGGCGGTAATCCCTCTTGGATTTAAATGAAATGTGAAATGTCACAATGCCAGGGACCCTTTTAGAGGTGCGTTCGTGCGTGTGCCCATGTGGGCATCTATGTTGATTTGGGTCTGCATGTGTGTGAGAACATGCTTAAATCTCCACTCAGCCCCCTCTCCTTGCCAGAATTGCTCATAAACCTATTCGATAAAAGGATCGGCACACTGAAAAGCAAAATGCTTTGATCATTAGAGAGACATGGACATTAAAGTCATGGAAAGTTCACGGACAAACGCAGATACGCAAGATTTTCAATACTCGACTCACAGAAAAATGGAATCTCAGGTCTGTGAATGTCGGGAAGAGGTGCCGTCAAACTTAGTCTGACTGGACCAGGGTTGTTTGAAGAACACCCCTGAAGTACGCCCTTGTATCTGACGCATCGGTTACACACTGTTTTTAAAAATGTTAGTGTTGATGTTAATGAACCTCGTGCCATGAAATTTGTTGTGCAGAGGTCACATCAGCATTTTGCCATAAGCTTTATAAAACGTTTCTGAAGAAGCCTGCTGTTTGAGATACCAGCGGAAAGCGAGGGACAGTGAGTGCATGTGCAGTTTTCTCCGAATGTAATCTGCCCTCTGTGTTCGCAGGCCTGGTTAGCGGCTGTCAGCTGGCTGGATGATGAGGTTCGACCTGCTGTAGCGCAGATGGTTTGGTTTCACATAAAAACAAGGGGGAAACTGTCATTCTGCTTTCTACAGATTAAAATATTTCAATAAAGATTTTTTTACGTATTTTTGTGCTCTGCTCCGAAATGTAGTATTTTTGATCAAAAATGTTATCATATTTGTTGTTTTGACATTGCAGGCAAATGAATAATGCGAGTTTAAATCGTGTTTTTTAACTTCACTTGACTGTATTGGTGTAGTTTAATGTTTACATCAGTTATCTGCTGCCACATGGCTCATCCCCTCTTATTTTTACCTTACTTTCCTTTTATCATCCCCCTCTTGTCACCCACCCTCCCCGCCTCCCACCCCCTCTCACTCTGTCTTTCCGTAACCCCTCTGTTCCTCTTCTCTCCCGTTTCTGAGAGTCACTTGCCCACCCTAAATCAGCAAGCTGCCGAGGATTGTGGGAACCCATGGAATCGCCGTGACCAGGGATGCAGGCAGGGAGCCACGGCAACGCTGGAATGTGGGGCGTCTGAGGAGATAAGAGCTGTGAGCCCAGCCAGGGAGAGGCGCGAAGTGGGGGAGGACGCAGAGGCAGAGTGAGGAGGGTGAGACAGAAACAGGGAGAGCAGCAAGTCTGTGAATGGGGAAACAGAAACACAACGCCATAAACAGCCAGAGAGCAAGACAGAGTGAGACAGAGAAAGAGGGGCGGGGGACTTAGGGGGGCACACACTGGAGATGGGAAGCCAGCCTTATTCCTCTTTGCATTTCATTTACATCCCTGGCCGTATCGACCAATCGGATTGGGAGCAAAGCCCAGGGCTTAGGAGGGGAATAAAAAGACAAAATGCCTTTGCTGCTCTCATCCCTCCCTGATAATACCCCTTCTGTTTTTCTTTTCTCCTTTTCTCTCGTCTATAAGTAGATACTGTCCGAAATGCCAGCGGAAAAGCGACACCTCCGCTTGCTGTGTATCTCAGATAGACCGAGCGGGAGCAGGGGCTGAAAAGACAGCTTTAGCAACTGGGCCTATCTCCACTCCTCTCTCTGGCTGGATGGGAGCTTGGAGTGGAAGGAGGCGGAGGGCTGGGGTGTGTTGGTTAGTGTTTGGGAAGAGAATAGAGGGTGTGAGAGGCATGATATACTGAGCTGGCCACAGATTTTGCAAAATCTTACACTCTGAAAAACTTTGCCTTCAGATCCCTTTCTTAAGCATGAGAAACCTGTGTCAAGGATGTTTACCAGGTGCCACCCATCCTTGTAAAGGTTGCCAATGCCTTTTACCAAAGTCTGCACATATTTGTTAGCTTAACATTGCTGTCCCATGCAAAAAGAAATGTTTTTTTTCCTCCTAAGACTCGTATGTTTCATTTCATACTATGATTTAGTCATGAAAGTGACTGTCCAAGTCCTGAGCAGTTTATTGAAACATGCAAGCGTACATGGAGATACAGTATATGAGGTAAAAACAGTTTGTACATTTCTAACAAGCTTGAAAGTCGATATTTGGTATGACCACTTTTATTCTTCAACACAGCCTGAACTCTCGTAGGCAAGCTTTCTTGTATTTTCTTTAAGTTGTCTTTAGTAATATTTCTCTGGATGCTGTCTGCCTTTTCTTCTGTCAAAATGATCCAACACTCCTTTGGTAACATTGAGGTGCAGGCTCTGGGGAGGCCAGGCTTGCATTCATCCCTCCACTACTGATTTCCAGTCCTGTTCTTGTCTAAGTTGGAATACCTCAGTTTTTTTCACCCTGCTTCCCTTCCACAAGAAGGAATTCTTAACAGCCACTGAGACCTTTTCTGATGAGCCTTTAGTTAGGCAGTAGATGGTTTTGAGGCCTGCCACTTCTTCTGTCCTCTATTCATCGAGTTTCCTCAGTTTTTTTGTGACACATTGCACACCATGCCAAAACATGCCTAGTTTTCAGCTAATAGCTCTTTGCGACTCTACTTATTGGTGCAAAAATACTATTTTGTACTTGTTAAACTGTATTACCTTTGGCATTTTTCATGAATGCAAGAGGTAAAGATAGAAGACAGTACTGTATGTATCAAGTAAACATGTATGAGAAAATGTAAAAAAGCTGACTTAAAGCAGATAAACAGTCCTCACTTTTGTCTAAGTGTAAGGAGGTGCTGAGTTTGGACCCATGCAGTGCCTCTGTGTGCACTGGACTCTACCACAAAAGTCATTCTAAATCTCAAGAGTTTTACTTCCTTCATGCAAATGTATTCAAAAAACAACATTTGCCTGCAGGTTTGTCTGAAACACCAACTCCTGTGAGCAGGCACACTGTAACCTTAAACTTCTCTCAGAGGTAGCACTACTGTTATCTTAGCTAAATTAACTGCTCTCCTGAATGTGTATTGCGTAGAATTAGGCCCATTAACATCAGTCTGTGTTGACATCATGATTGACTTTTCTCAGGTTTCCGTTTGCCATCACTCTTGATTTGTGTTTCCACAGTGTGTGGCGGCCAGTGTTTGCATGTCAGGTGCAGCATGTGTGCAAGTTTATTTGTACAGGTGTTTGTAGTGCCCTGCATTGTGTTACTGTTTGTATGTTGTATTTGTAAGTTTCTTTACTGTGTTTAAAAAAAACTGACATTGTCTTCCTGCTCATGTCTTTGTGTAGTTGCACCTATACCGTTGTACTGCAGCTGGATCCTGCACTGCCAATGCTGCCTACGTATAAATAGTGCTTATTGAAATTTACTGTTTGAGAGATGAGTTTATCTCACTTGGGGTTTGTGGCACAGCTGTTAGAGAAAGAGAGGGTCCGTTACCTGCCTGCACCAAAAACCTGTGAGTGATCAGGTTGTGGACCCCCCTGCAGCTTCACAGCATCCTGGTCCTCTTTAGCCCACACAGCCTCCTCCCAATAGTAAATCAAACCAAACAATAGAGGAAGATATCCGAGGGATTAGAGGTCAGAGGGTTGGGGAATACAACATCTCTATTTCCAGGATCAATTTTCAACCGCTTGGTAATCTCTGCCCCCAGGCTCCATATACCTCCAGTGGTCTCTCTGGCGGGGAGGTGGCATTGCCAGGCTGTTGGAGTTGGTACTCCAGCTGGGTGTGCGTGGTTGATAGGATAGCGGGAGATGAGGTTGTAGGTTGATGGTGTAGATGGACAGGAGAGCAGAGGGATGAGTAACAATAGGTCCCTCCCCTGTATCCAAACCGTACCTTAATCCTCACGGATAAAAGTGTACATGTACGGTGTGTACGATCATACCCTCGTGACATTTTAGCAGATGAAAAACGTTCGGCGTGTGTCTGTGTGCTTCCTGTGTGTGCACGTGTCCACAAAGTTTGTTTTAATCTGCAAATTTGTAAATGTGAAATAACTTTGAGTTCTTTCGAGCAGGCTGAATATTATCCCCAAGTTCCCGTTGTTATCTTGTGTACACACATTTGTTTATTTGATACAGCCCCGCTCCACTACAGCACTTCTGTATATCAAAGACAGCAGTGCGGAGCGTAATTGAAAATGGCTACCGTGGAGAAAGGTCTCTCTGCTTTGACTGAGAAGAGGCAGGAAAAAGCCTCATTCTCCGCTCCCTTCTTAGATCTATTTAAATAATTGAGGAGTAAACTGACAAATTAGGCACCTTTATGGACGCCCCTGGGCTCTCTCTGGGGTCCTTCACTTTTCCCAGTACAAGAGAGCGCCACTAGGCACTGGATAATATCTCAGTGTGCTTTGAGAAGAAGGGGGGTAGTGGGCCAGGAGGGGTTTCGCCAATCAAGCGGGCCACACTTCCTCCCCCAGGTTCTAATTTTGTGCCACATTAAAGAGCTCGGCCTCCATTTAGGACACAGAGAGGCATTTTCATAATTTGCCGGGTCTCTCGACTAGCTCGGGGTGCCTTTTTTCCTCTCTCTTGCCTCTCTTTCCCTCACTCTGTATCTGAATGGAAGGCCCGGGGAGGAAGAGGGTAATTCATTCGTTTCCTTTCAACCAACCAGCTTCAGTTCTGCATAATGTTGCTGCTAGGTGTGTACGGAAGCTAATATTTATCTCTTTAATAATTCCCCATTAGACCTGAATATTATTTGCCACATAAAGCCTACACTGCTTATTGTGGGGTGTACATTGAAACGGTGGCATTTGTGCATTGCAGCTGTGACCATTGATTAAATATGTGTACTGTACACCCAACACGTAATCTAGGTTAAAGTTGTTTTAATTCTTCTTGCTGACACCATCCATTCATGCAGCTGCAGCATGCGTAAGCATTGATTCATATGTGATTGGTCACATAATTCACAGTCTCAGGGGGCATTTCATCGCTGACAGACAAGCTAATCTGAAATCCCCCAATTTACAAATGAAAATCCCACCATCCAATTGAGCTAATAGAGGGACTTGAATGGGATAATAAGATGTGGTGTAATACTGTGTAAAAAGCCTGTAATGTTGTGTTGGTGTAAGAGCCTGTGTGACTGGATGTTTGACTGTTTGCAGTGATTATAGGGGCCTCCGGGCCTGGCGACGGCTCCGTGGCTGGGACAGGGAGCTTCTCCCTGGGCAAGGAGATACGCCTGTCTGCCCCTTCTGCTGGAGCTACAGGGACCAGGATGTCATGAGGGAGAGTGCTCCCTGTGAGCTCTCTCTCTCTCTGTTTTGCTTTCTGTCTCTTTCTGTACCTCTCTCTCTCTCTTCCTCTCGTTCTCGGTCTGTACTATTGCAGTGCTTGCAGATGTGCACAAACAAGGGAGGATTAAAGCAAAACGAATCTAAACAGACAAATGGAATTAGAATGATGGGTGTCGGTGGGCTGGTTCACAGTGATAAACATAATGATGCTCTGTATGTATGTGTGTGTGAGTGTGTGTGTGTGTTCCTGTGTCTGGGGGATTATCAGTAGTTAGGTGTGTGGTGTGTATGGCTGGGTGACTGCTTCTGGGTGTCTTTGTGTGTTTGCCTATCCGTCTATGTTTTTGTAATTATGTGTGTGTATATTTACTCTGTCTATAGTTGTGCGTTTGATAAATTAGTTATTCCATATTGCCTCACAAAAACAAGTCTCTCCGTGCCCTCTGCATGTGTGTGGGTATGTTTCTCTGTTTTCCTTTCTGTTAGGGTCACATTTCTTTCTCGTCTTCCTCTGTGTTTCTGTTTGTGCAGCGGACACTTTTGCCTGTGTGTACTTAGTGGTCACCGAACTCAGTACTGACCTGCAACTTGAATATCATAAGGCACTATTTGCCGGAGTGGAATATGGAAGTGTAAAGCTGACCACTGCTCTGCTGTTTATGTGCAGTTGTGTTGTGTTCTTCTGTTCTGCCAGCAGTCTGTGCGTTTATGTGGTGTTGAGGTCAGGGGTGTGGAGGAACCAGCAGGGGGGCAGTGATCAACAGTCTGGGGCTCCCCTGCAGAGGGGCTCTGGGATTAGGGCTAAACCTTGTCCTGCCAGATGGGCACAACACATCCCCACATCACATACAAGCACCAGCACCTTTAGGACTGCTTTTGCCCTGCCCCCTTTCTCTGTAGAAACTGACTTAAACCCGAGGTAAAAAAGAGAGACAAAAAAGCAAACTGATATGCTTACACACTTTTTAAAAAATCCAGTCTGTGCAGTATAGATATGTATTTTTTGTTTGTTTGAGGAATACCAATTTCTCCACTGATTGAATTTTCAAATTTGGTGCATGAGGGTTTTGTTACACTGACATAGCAGGAAAAACGAGGCCGTGACATGTTGTCCATCGTTTCTTCTCAGGACCTCACAGAAACGCGGCAGAGGAGACGACTGAGATGAGGCACGCTTCAAAGTGTCAGGTAGTGGACAGTATGGCCAGTCAGCAGGTTTCAAGGGCATCAGAAATGAAACTTACAGGTTGTTTTGATGTGCTGTATTTTAGAGCCACAGGCTACACTGAAATGATAAAGTGTGTCTGTGTGTGTGGGAAGGTCTGTAAGTGTGTAGATTGGTGGCTCAGGCATCAGCAGTGGGTTGATTGCTTCCTGCTTGACTGTTATCAGGCACAACTGGCACTAAATAGCATTTATAATATTGAATGCATTCCCATAAATCTATAAAAGTATTAGCTTTTTATGCATTGGCTCATCGACTTTATGAAAAATCTTGCTGTTTTCTGTTTCGTTACAATTCCTTCTTAAACTCGTAGCGACCTATGAGTCCATCAATCGCAAGTGGATAACTTGACATTTGCACGAACCTCCGGTGCTTTGTGATAACAGCCCACCTGTAACTATTATCCACTGGTTCCCCAGCATGACTTAGGAAATCATCTCTGCATTACTAGAAAGCAGATTACATGAGACAAGTGTACAAACAAATAAAAGATTACAGGCTGTGAACATGTTTCAGTCTAATTCCCTTTCAACAAGCTGTGCTCAGCACAATGCTTTTCTCTCCCCAAGCTAAATTTGGATTTCCCTGTTGATGTGAAGGCCTGCTGGCCAGCCATGTCTTCCACCAAGAGCACAACCTCTGTAATGACAATGTTCCACAAGACTGGCCTGTCTCCTCTGCTGGTATTAGTTAGGCTTTGGAGTTCAAGTGACTACAGGGTTTAAACATGGATTTTTTTTTAAAAAAAAAAGAGGGGAAGAAAGACTCGCTGTTGTTCTTGAAAAGCTGTGTTTATCCAGGATTAGAGACACCAACATGTTAATAATTGTTTCTCACAGAACTGCAAAGAAGCACTTTCCTGTAATCCCCTAATCAGGCATTACACCTCTGAGCGAAGCCACAACGCAGGCGCGTGGTGTCTGTGACGCAGCACGCCTACGCTGTGTCGTACACCCACATCTTCCCCAAACCACACCCACTTTGTACAAAAGCACCTGCTCTAGTTTTCCTTTTGTAATCTACACTTCCTGCATTCACCTCATCTGCTCAACGCTGTAGATCAGTTGGGACGATAATAAATGTTTTCACTTTTATAGTTTTTTTTCTTTGTTATGAAGCATCTGCTGTGGATGTATCAGAAAGTTCTGCACGTGTCTTTCATTCATTTTTAACTATAACAGTCTGGTGTTGTTTGAACATAACATTTCTGCTCCACTAGGTTTCAGAAATATATATTCTGACTTCTACTTTGCTACATTTACAGCCAGAATTGCTGCTCACTGGTATAAGTTTAGCAATTTAGCTATTTTAATGAAAATGATAATTACACATATACATCATCCTATCTATAATAATTGGATCATATAATGATATATGATATGCCAACGCAAAAATCAGTTACTTTTGGTATTTATAGTTAAATTGTGTGCTTGAGTAAGGATCACAGTAATTATTTATGTTTATGTTTATGGTAGCGTTTGCCTGCGTACGTGTCAGTTTGTTCAGTTTTCAGTGAATTATGATTTAAACTTTCCATTAAAATTTGGCTTAAATCCACTCAGGCCTTCAAGGTCAACTCAATAATTTATTTTTAGAAAATTGACAAAAATCTTTCAAACTCAACTATGATTTTTACAAGTGTGGCGTGTATCGTCAACATATAGAAAATGCAGTATAAAGATATAACAGCTGACCTTTGACCTATTCGCCAACGTCAGTAGCTTGATTTGAAGGTCAAAATGATACTAATGCTATATAGAGCTATTCCATTGTTTGTATTGATACACAGGCATGTATAAGATAAGATAAGATAAGATAACCTTTATTAGTCCCACACGTGGGAAATTTGTTTTGTCACAGCAGGAAGTGGGCAGTGCAAAAGTTATGAGGCAAAAATTAGAATACAATAAGAATAAATACAGTACACAACTGTACAGAATAGAATAAAATACTATATACAGTAGAATACAATAAAATAAACATACAATAAGATAAAAATAGAATACAAATACAAATACTATATACAACTGAGTAAAAATACAACGATGACAGAAAGGATTATTGCACTTAGTATTATTGCATATGTATGGATGTGTGTGCTTGATCAGTTAAAGTCTGGAGGGGATTGTAAATATCACAGTACTTTGGAGCGCTGAGCGCTTCTTCAAATAAGGTCAAACTTTAATAAAATATCTTATCTTTACAACTGTGGTTAAAATTCTGCTGCCTTTGCTTGGATGGACAACATTTATGAAATTATACTGGTATATGGAGGTTATACAGTATCATGTCACATTTGACCTCTGACCTCACTTTTGCATTTCATATCTGCTTTTCTTTGAAATTGACTGAAAACCGTTTTAGCTTTAAGGAAAGTGTTGTCAGGAGAAAGTGAATATTCTGCCTATTTAGTTTGAACTATATGATATTTTATAATGAGCTCAAGTTATTCATGTCCAGGTACTTATAAATCAGTACCTGTTACCCATTACATACATCTGCATAATGTTTGTGTATTTAAAGTATCTGATTTTTACTGTGCTTAAAAGCCTCTTTAAAATATGCTGAAAAAGAAAAAAGAAAACAAAGTGAATATATAAAAAATTCAGTATTATTTCCTTATTAGTAAATACTGTCCAGAGAGTGAGCTGCCTTGGGAGAGGTTGTGCTCTTTTTGTTCTGCCATTGCTCACGACATGGTAAGTATCTTGATTTGTAGAAAGGCAGACAAGATTTGTTTTCTGTCTGTAATGGTGTTTGTGCCCTAAAAGTTGTATAAAGCCTTGACAGCTCCCAACTTAAGCTCATTTTCTTTCGTCATTACTTCATGCTCATGTCTATTGTTTTGGGCGATCATATATTGGTCTCTGTCACGATGAAACCTCTTTGAAAGCCAGTTTGTTATTTCTTAGGCCAGCTTGAAAGTAGTTTCTGCAACCTGAAGCTGTGACACCTTAAGGAGGTGGAATGCAGCACCTGTTGTGATGCTGCCAAGGTCACATAGTTTGATAGTCATTGGTCAGCTGTCCTCGGTTGTACAGTGGCAAAGGGTCAGACGTGAGACCACTGTACATGCTGAGACGATGACAGGGCTGAGGTTGGTGTTGATGAACTTTTCTTCAAAGCAGTCCTGGGAATGTGATGGCTGTCAACGTGGAAGCAGTAGATGAGCATTCGTGTGCTGTTTATGAGGATTCCTCCAATATCGTGGCCTTTTAGCTTTACACATGCTTGTTGAAGTTATTGCACCCTTCCCCACACAGATGCATGTTTGTCTGCATGCTTGCTTGTTTAAATGAGACTCACCACATGTGGTTTTTCAGTCCTTTCAGTTCCTCATCCAGTTTTGTTGTGATTTTTTTCTTTTCATGCATCCATTGTTAGCGCTTAATGTTTGTTTGTTTGTTGTTCCCCCTGGTTTCTGCCCTCCTCCTGTCTCCTTGCGGGTTGGAGAGTGTGGTGAGGGGATCGGCTGGGATTAACCTGGGGAATTTAATTAGTGGACCTGTCTTCACCGCTCTTAACATTTCAATCTCCCTGGGCTGGCTGACTGGCCAGCAGCTGGGGAGTTCAGAGGCAAGACACATGTTTAACAAACAGATTAGTCAGTCATCCTGGCATATGTATGTGATGTAGAAGCGAGAAAGATGAAGAGGAGAATAACTGAGAAAGCATAAAGGAACGCCTTTTGCAATTTTTACAACTACATATTTTGACTTTAAAATGCAGTAATAACCAGCTGTGACCATGAAGGGGGGGCACTTTTTATTATTATTTTTTTATACATACGCAGTACTTGCCACTGACTTTGATAGCTAAAACTGGGGATTTGTGAGGCTAAATGAAAACGTTTTTGGTTTTAAAATGACGTGTAAAGTAAAAGTGGTCGAGACGTAATTTTTCACAGGACAGTTATCATGCTCTAATATTTTAGAATAATTTTGACGGGTATGAATTAAATATCTGACCACACCCTGTCCTGTTGGTGGAGGTGTTGGGGAGCAGTGTTATTGTGTAACCACTGTGAGCTTGGGGTAATCACTATTCAATTCAAAGCCACACTATTTCATTGTAATCCTGATGCTAAACTCCCCATTACCCCATCTGGGACCCAACAACAACACCCCCCCTCTCCTCCCACCTACGCTGCAAGCACGCACTCAAAGCAACCGTGGCTGTGTGTTAGAAGTGCTGTGTGCCCTGTGAGCGCCTGCTAGGAGGGGTCATGTCCAGCAAATTAAAAAAAGCTGCCGTAGGAATGTCGCCAAGTCTCACAGGAGCAACCGGCACCCATCCCTCTTCCAGTGCTGACCCACTGGTCACCGGTGAATCCCCTGTTTGTATTCTGCACACACACCCGGCTCCGGGGAGCGATCCCACAAGCCTCCTGTGGGACTGCTGATAATTTAAGTCAAACATTATGTCCCCGCTTGTTTGACACCCATTTAAAGCTTTTCAATCACATGTGTTTGCCACAGTCCATCGCCTAGCCCCAGAGTGCTATCCATGTCACACCTTTTGAAAGACCTAATCAATTTTGTTTGATCAAGTTCCTCGTGTCAAAACAATTGATTTTTCTTCAGAATGAGATTGGTTGACTGATAATTCTGACTAGGTTAGGTGCCCCTTTTTGATTTCTATGAAACGAGGTTTGTGGACTTTGTTCCCCTCCCCCAGCGTGCCTCCCCTCTGTACCCCTCCTAGTTTGGGGCTGACTGGTGTCACAGTGTAATTAAGGACTCTTAAAGAGCTACGGAGCATACTCATTAATGAACTGTAGCATCCTTGCTGTCCATAGACTGAAAAGAGGAGGGAGGGGCAGATTCAGCTGGAGGGCTTGCCGGCTGAATGGCTCGTAGTTCAGTTGGTGTCCAGAAGGTTGAAGAAGAGCCTAAAACTTGCACAAAAAAGGTTTTGTTGATAATTAAAAGCACGATGGGAAATTGATTATCTTTTCTCAGGGGTAATAGTCATAATTTAACAGGCAAAATCTTGTCACTTGGGTTGGAATCTATTAAGGGCGGAGTTCCTCTACCCTTTCAACAACAACAACAATACCCCCCCCGTTTTAGTTTTTGTGTGTTTTTTTTCCATTTTCATGGAAATGCAAAACAAAACAAATGGCTGTGTTTGTCTTTATGAAAGTAGGCCAAACAACTGCTGACAAACAAGAGGGGGAGTTGTAGGTCAGGGCGCCACAAGCCATGTGTAACCGTGCCTGTTGAGAGAGCATGACACACTGTATAAGCCACAATAGACACAATAACATACAAACGCCCCTGCCAGAATGATGTAATATTGTCTAGACTGAACAAAGACGCACACGGGGAGGAAAAAAAGTGTGTTTTTGTTTTTTGGACCGGGCAAATGAACTCCATATCATAACAGACTTAAACATTTATACCAGCTCCAAGGATCGCGGTTCAATTCTGCTTCACTTTTGGTTTGATTATTTTTCAAATCTTTGAAATATGTCAAATATTTCAAAAAGAAAATTAAAGTTGCCTCGCAAAATTAAAATATGTATTTGTTAAGATGTGAAATGTTGTTTCAGTGGAAAACCATCTTCACCCACACAGCACAGATAATTTTATTTACATTGAGAACTTCAAAGTGCTGAATTTAACATAACCATTCAGATTTACTCTTTTTTTTTTTTTTGTCAAAATGTTTGTAGTTTTAATAAAACTGGACAAAAATGTAAGAAATGCATGCAATGTCAAAAATAGAGCTCATTCGAACAAAAAATCCTATTAACAGTATATCTGAAAGTGACTCCTGAGTTTTCTAAAACTTGTTTCTAACTATTTAAAGTGGTGGATTGTGTTTCCATTTCAGGGAAACAGAAATTTCACTTCTTTAATTTCACAGATCAGTTTGTCAGCATCTCGGTGAGATCAGCTGCTCTGGGCACATTTGAACAGCATCACTCTCGAGTTGTATGACCTGCTTTTGAGACTCGTACTCTGAGACCAACATGTCTTGGTATGTTTGATGTAAGGAATATAAAACCAAGACTTTTGTGAAAAAAAAGTTACAACAAGCACTTGACAGAGTCAGACATTTTTGTATTTTTTAGTGGGGTCTTAAGAAGTAATTCTTTTTTTGTTTTTGTTAAACCACTTAACACTGACCTATGAATTATTCAAGCCTATAAAAAGCCACCTAACTCAAGCGATGAGCCAGTGTTGTGCCTAAATACAACAGACAACTTAACAAGCACCCAATTTAAAATGTATCTTTAGGCACTTTGTTACTAGCATCCAAGAACACCTCATTTGTTCCCATTTCTGTAAGTGAATTTATGAAAAATGATAGCTCAGTTTAAGAGGCATAAAATAGCATTTTAGCACCAAGAAGGTGGTTTCAAAGACCTATTAGCTGACAGTTTGGCATATCTCAGTGTGGTGTGCAGCGTTCATTAAAAGATTTGAGGAAACTGGACAAATGGAGGATAAAATAAAAAGTGGCAGGCCTAAAAATTATAAACCCTCTACATCTACTGCAAGAACAGTATCTGAACGTCATGTCCTTAAGAAACAGTAAAAAATCAAACAACAACCAGCAAACATGGGACCTGAGAAATGCATGTGGCCCTTCAGCTGATCCAAGAACTGGACTAAAAATCAGTGGCGACAGCTCGTATGGAGTGATGATTCCAGATATGTGTAGAGAGTAGCTCATATCAAGTACTGACTATCAGGCTGCGTAGAGCTGCAAAAACTCGGTTGTTGCCTTATACACAGTATTTTGATGTATGTTTGCAGATGTTGCAAGTGTGACTCAAGACTTTGACACTTGTGTGGCAGCATTTTAAGGCCGATTTAAGATCAAGTATAGATGTTATTACTTGAATGCTAAATTTCAACTTTGAAAATGGGGGTACGTGCTTTTGTCCATTATTGCCATCGGTGATCATGAACAGTGTCTTGATCGCAGGCAGTTTATGTCACATTTCTATCTTTTAACTTATTCCGATGAAAGCTGATTCAATGGCTGCAAATGTTAGAGCTTGAATCGCAGCAGGGCGGTCAGGATCCTCACAGTTTGGATGAGCGGACTTGACCCAACCTCGCTAACCTTTATGACTTGACCCCAATACCTGCGCGACAATGTATTTTCCTGCACTGAAGTTCATTAATCACGAAGCAGTGTTCGGTTTTATGGATCTGTGCAGTGATATAGAAGTATACAGTAGTTTAGTATGCCTTTTATTTGCAGCAGAAGTTGACCTCCTATTACTACAGCAGTCTATTCAAGTGTAGACCTCTTTTAATTCTAATAGATGTGATTGTTTTTAAGTACCCTCCCTCTAACTCCCACATCATACTTCTTTGTCTAATTCCCCATCGTCTGGCATAATACCTCAGGTTAGACACACGCGTGCACACACACACACACACACACACACACACACACACACACACACACAACAGATGCCCCCTAACGCTTATTCACATAAAGTCGGCACGTGATCGGCGTCCTGGGTCCACAGGCCTGCCAGCCTCATGGCATTGTGTTCCCCTTGGGCAGGCAGCCGGTCTCCCTAAATACCCTTTTGTCTTGGGTTGGATAACAAAGCAGTGGCCAAGCCGCTGGTGTGGCACGCGCACAGCCACTCATCCCCGTGGTTTGTGACCCAAACAGGTGGATTGGAGGGTTGGGCTGGTCATGGTGGGTAGATGAAGAGGAGGAGGGGTGGAGGGTTGGGGGCTGCATCTGTCTCCACACTCAACGACTCTCTGGGTCAGCCACTGCTCCATATGCTCTCAGGAGAGAGGGAGGCACGCATGTAGACCCAGACTAACAGGTGCAAGGGGGGGTGAGAGGGGATTAAGAGAGGTAAAATTGATCAGAGAAGGATTTTGAAACTGTCAAATTAGCTGTATAAAGACAGAGAGAGATTTGACTATCCCCGGAAGATTTTGCTTAGAAGAGATTCTCAACCCTTAAGCCATATTAAGTCTCTGGGTTACATTATGAAGAGCAGTTTTGCCTGTTGTCAGCCATAGTGGCTCTCAGACTCTAGAGCATCACGTCTTCAAAGGGCAACTGTTGCTGTTTATGTGTTACCCAGTTGACCAAATAATCACTGGTGCTGTAAAATGTAGGCTTGTATTAAGTCAAACTGCATCTTGTATTTCACTGACATCAAGACTGAAACAAAAGCAGGTTCTTTAAGATATATTAGAAGACAAGTGAAAAATCTTTGTGCCAGTTAGTGATACAGAGTATTTGTGAGGGAAACCACAACTAATTTGAGGATTTATGGATTTATTACTTATAAAAGAAATTATTATCTCCATATTTTTTCCTGTTACGAAAGGTATGCAGTGTACTTTCCATGTCACAGTCTAGGTTGAACAAAGTAAATTAACATCTGTGCTAAAGACTTTACCAAAAGCTGCTCCAGTTAAAGAAATGAGATTGGCGGCCTGGGTTTTCTTTACCTGTATATAAAGGATTATTTTGGCTGGTTTGACTGGTGTGAGCTGTGCTTTGATTACAGACGCATTACAGCGATGCTTTTCAAAGACCCGGGTGTCCTTCAATTCAAAGTTAGACAAACTACAAATTGAGAAATTTCAAGACCCTTGCCCTTGTTCCTTAGGGGTGAATTTGATATGCAGTCCTGAAAGTGCTAGAA
The DNA here is from genome assembly GCF_000239375.1 of Pundamilia nyererei. Classification (NCBI taxonomy): domain Eukaryota; kingdom Metazoa; phylum Chordata; class Actinopteri; order Cichliformes; family Cichlidae; genus Pundamilia; species Pundamilia nyererei. Next base: position 6,636,716 of record NW_005187411.1, read on the forward strand.
AATGGGTAACAGAAAGCTTCCTGTGTCCACTGTAAGAAAATCACTGAGTGAAAATGTTGTAAAAAGGAAGAAGAAAAAAAAACACTTCAAAAGAAACACAGTGGTATGTTTGGAGGGGGAAACACCTCATCCTAACTGTGCAGCATGGTGGAGGCATTATCATGGTTTGGGTCTCCACTGCCAATTAAAGGCCTTGATGCCTACCAAACACTTATAGAGCAATGAATTAATGTTAGGGCCCATGACCCGAAGTTTATTAACTAAGGTTCTGAAAAGGCCAAGTCTAACCTTAACAGAATTGAGATGAATTAGCACCACCAAAAGACAGCTGTTCAATCAAGACCTAACAGAAATGCTGACAGAACAGTTCTTATCAAGGTCCAAGTCGTCTTATCAGCGGTGGAAACATCTGATGTAGGTCTTGCTGTAAGATATGTTTGGTTTAGCCAGACTGATTTTGGGTGTAATTGTATAGATGAAGAATATACCACATTTCATCAGTAATAAATTCAGAAATCCTGGTAATTCTAAGATTTATCAACTGTTTTTAAGTGAACAGCTGCTCCATATATCTTCTGTTTACTGGCTTCAATCACAGAAAAGCTTTTTCTTTTAAAAACACACATGAAAGCAGATGGAACCATGTTACCTATTACACTCAAGGTTTGAAAAGTCTGCTATGAAAAGTCAAAGCATTTGCTGTCAAATGATCTTCTATCCAGATTCTCTAAGCTTTAATACTAAGATGTGCTGTGTGCATACTATAGTGGCAATAAGCCTTTGTCACATTCTGGGTCGTCGTAACAGGATGTGCACAGGTATAATTAATGACATTAACGAAAGCTCAGGTTCATGCACAATACCTGCACCCTGCAGCCATCATTACTGTTTTTAATTACAACTCTGATTTTCTTGCTATTATAAGTGTGAATATTTGCCATGAAAAGGCCTATATTCACATATTTGAAGCTGTGCTTTAGTGTTGATGGCTTTGAAACTAGCAGCAATATTTTCAAGTTTACCACCAATATGTGAACGTTCTCATTTTCCAGCTCGGAAACAAGAATAAAGTATCTTAATTTCTATATACGTACTTCTAAAAGCAAGTCTCTACTGTCTCAATGTGTTCGTATTTTGCTAAATTACTGGATTTCCATCCCATCTGTCTTGAGAGTGTCCCAAATATTTCATAAAAAAGAGATAAAAACCACCTTTACCATTTATTCAACCATGCAGTGGACTAAAGTGAAAAGTTAAGATTGACTCCTGCTGGAAGAAAAGCCGCGCCGTCATGTTGGCATTGATTTTTCTAGAAGTTGAAATGTGTTTTGAACTTGTGTGTCATGGAGACGGCTGCTTTCATGTATTCAAGGCACGTTGGATGAAGGCGTACACTTACAAGGCCGTGAATTCAAAAGGCTTAGCTTTTTGTGCGATGACACCCTGAAACAGTTCATTGATGTATAACACTCAATGAAATATTGAAATAAGCAAAGAAGAAATTCTTCCTCTGGGGCTGATTTGCTTCTCCGCCATCTCTGCACTCTAACTAGCTGTTGTCCATCTGAGCTGCGGTCTCTGAGCTCTAATCTGTTGGATTCAGCTAATTAATTTTTGGTTCTTCCTATAGGCCTGTCTCACAAGAGAGGGATGTTTGCAGGAGATTAAACCACAGAGTGTTGGTTAGAAAGGTGTAAATTATCAGGGAGGTCTCATCACATGTACCTGTGTTAATTGTTATAACGACGAGTCTTGTGGGCTTAGCAGCCTGACGAGGAGGAGAGAAGTGGCTCTTTCACAGGTATCTGTTCTAGTGCGCTGCTCAGTGGTACCAGGGGAACCGAAACACTTACGTGATCTATACAGATGTTGATGAGGAAGAGGAAACCGCTGCAGCATTCTGCTGCTAGTGATGGCGAATTATTCTCTGAGGAGTAGATCGCCTTTTATGGATTAATTCATTGACACTGCTGAATTAAGAGGGCAGAGTATTAATTTGAGTTATTAAAGTATATTGTTGCACAACTTCTTTTCTCTCTTTTGAGATATACTGTGCGGGTTTTTGATCTTCTGCGTCGCCTGTGGTGAGAATACTGCAAGAATGGAGAGAAATTGGCTCAGTTCACCATGAAGTCATTAAATTTGTAAGCTGTTTGTGATCAAAAGGTGTGTTTGAGGCCATTAACTATTGGGTTTGATCATGGTTTTGCATGTAATGTCAAATGTCAGCTGTTCCCACTATTTCCCCCTTCAAAACTGAGTAAGTAGAGAGGGAGGCACGCATAACAGAAACGAGCATTAAAAGCTTACTCGCTGTGTAAATGTTTTTAAGTGGCACAATCGAGGAGGTTTCTTGTGCTTTGCATTGTTTTGTACTTGTTTTTAGTAACACTTGATCCTCACTTTGCTGTGATTCAGCTGGATAGCATGTGGGTAACACAGTAGTTTATATCCATGAGTCAGTTTGGCTGATGTTTTACATTTTATGGAGTAAACCATGCACAAATATTGTGAGCTAGAAAGTTTGAATTTGACAGCAGTGTGGGGGGAAAATTAAACTGTTTCTGGAGATTTTATGCAATATAGAGGCCTTCCTCAAAAAAATTAAAAGAAAACTGGGAATCAAAGGAAGGCTGTGAAATATTCGTTTTGGTTATTTTTTTAATGCATTTTTTATTTTTATTTTTTGCACTCGTAACAGACAGAAATATTTATTTGTTAAGGACTCAGTGCACGTTTGACGTATGATACCAAGTTTGCACCCCTCTGACAATAATGAGAATTTCGTGTATTTCGCTTGAAGCCATATGTGGCTCTGTTTAATATATTACGTGTTGAAATCATATGTGTGACCTTTTGAGCCATATTAACCACCAGTTACACTTTTAATATTTCAGCACTTCTCTCCTCGTGGTTCGGCACCATTAGGATGACACGTAATCCACACTGAAAGTATTTCCATTTTGTCTGGTGGAGAGATTTTTTTTTATGTCTGGGAAACATTTAATCCAAAGAGTTTTAAAAAATGCTGAATTTCAGCTTTTTTAAAATGTAGTTACTGTTACAAAATAAATTTAAAAAACTAAAATCATTGCAGAGTATAAATGTATCATTTCTTATATATACCTTTGTGTCTAAAATTGTTTTGTTCAATAATGGATGGATGCCCAGTCTTAACTAGGTGAGCTTTATCTAACTAGGTATTAAGTTGACCCATAAGTATAGTAGTAATGTGTTTTTTAACATATGCTGAGGTCTGGTAATCTTCTTATGGGTTTGGTGGGTTTTTTCTACATTTCTGAATAGCTTAAAAAAATATGCCCCAGTAATGGATGGTTGTATCCTCATCCATCACCCTCCTCCCAGCTACTATAACTTGAAATAGGCCATCAAGTGGCTAATGAACTGATAAGCCCGCTGTGTCCTGTGGGGCTTATGAACATCATAAGCCAAATGTTTGGGCATATTTGGTGAAACAGTTTTTTTTAAAGAGCACTTACCAGGGCAAAGGACCCCGTTGACCCAGTAGCCATAGAATTTTTAAAAAGTCTCTTGACATGCATTTTTTTTTTTTTACCACAGAAAGCTATAAATCAGCCGTGGAGCAAATAATGCTGAGGATATTTTTGAGGTTACAGGTTCTGCGGTGCTGCTGCTGCTGCACGAACAATGTGTGGCCCTTTGCATTTTGAGACCTCCTAGTCTAGCTTCCTAGTATCATTATCAGTTTTGGATCTCTGTAAATCCACGGATTTGTGTGAGCAGTCTGAGAAATTAAAATAACATGCTTTTTACTGCGCTTACTTCAAATCTCTTTAGACTTCATTTTTTAAAACATCTAAATCTGTTATTATGTAGGCTATACAAAACCCCTTTAATTTAATCTTTGACAAGATTATCAAATTAATTGATGATGTCACAAACTTAAATAATTTCAGAAAATGTCGACTAAGCCTGGATAAGCACTTTCAAGGGGATACTGCTGGATTAGCTTAAAATATTTATTTATTATTTTGTATTAGTTTTATGTACATATTGGCCTGAAAGTCATCATTTTATTGATTTAAAAAGAATTATTACATTTTTAGCCATAAATATATACAAGTATACTATATGTACAAAGCATGCAGGCTTTTAGACATGTTTTAAGACTCTTTTTTGAATTACAGTTTTTTTTTCTTATTCAGAGCCATTAAATAATGTTTACACTTTTTCCAAACCTGTCCAATATTCCTAACCAGCTATTTTAATAATCTCCCTCAGTAATAAAAATTGGTGTTCTTTGCATTTAAATGAAAATTCACTGAGTTCAGCAGCTAATATTTATCTCTCTCTCTTCCTCTTCTTTGTCTTTTTTTTTGCCTTATTTTATAAAAGGATCACTTACTCTCATCTGTCTAATTTTCACAACCCCCGATCAGACCACACACTCGGTTTGTAATCCTCCCCATTTCCTCCCGCGGGCGTTGAGGCCTCAACCGGCAAACTTTGCGCAGGCCGATGATGCAGAGGATGACTCGCAGTTGTTACAGACCGGACAGCAGACCAGGGGATGAGGGGCGCTGCGCGGCCCGCTGTTAGACAAAAACCAAGAGGGATTAATGCAGCGTCTGTTGGTCCCATATGCTCCTCAGGACTGCTTTGGTCTTGATTAAAACTCATTGTAGGCTGTGTATGAAGTATTGAAGTATTGTGAAGGCCGGACGCCTAATCCCTCTCATGACTTGTGCACTTTGAAGACACGAGACTCCGGGGTCAGAATAACAAGCGGAGAAAAGGAACCTTTCAGCTGCTATTGGTTATATCACTCAGCATTAAATGCGAAAGTGACAAGTATGTTTACGGTGTGTGTATATATTTATATATAATTCTTCATGTCATGTGCGGACGCCTAAGTGTAATTGTGGGACTTATCATGCCTTTTCAAGAATGTACATTTATTCCGATTGAGATTGTTTCTGTCATAATGTTGTAGGTTCTTCACACTTTTTTAAGTGTCCTACACTTTTTTTGTGATGTGCTGCTGTATGATTAAATTTAACAGGGTTACCAGCCTTTTGGTATAGTCTCTGAAGGGAGTCATCTTCAAACCTTTGCCATGCTTCTTATTCTCCAGTCCCCTTTCTTGCACCTTGTCTCGTTCTCTTACAGTTTTTCCCTCCTTGTCTGGCATTTGAAAGTGACCCTGCAGTCTGAACCCCCTCCCTCCATCCTCAGCAGACTCTATGAAGGAGTTGTTGACGCATCTCATGAATATTCAGTCACCCACTAACCAAAGCTATTGTTTCCGAGTTCAATTGCTTCATTGTTTATGACCATAACGAAATACATGTATGTTGCTAAACCTGGCGGTGCACTGCGCGAACTTAGGCTGTAATTTACTGTTGAATAACGCTGCAATCTGCGTGTGTAATAGGCTAAATTAAAAGGAGCATCCAGCAGTGAGAACCCATAAATAATCTGCTGTTTGTGCTTCAACCTTGAATAAGTTATACGGCCTGTTATATAATTAAGTCTTTCTAAACTGCAGTTCAACCTCATAAAACAAACACACACGCACACACACCTATTTTCTGACCACGCAGGAGTGGAATCAAAGTCGCTCTTCTCTTTAACGCTTCGATTATTTCAAGCAACGCTTTTAATTAGTGTGATCCTTTAGCGGAGACTCCAATGAAAGAGAGATTATTGGCAATGTCAAGGATGCTAATTGAATGTTGGACTTCTAACAATTAGCCCGCTGCACAACCATGTCGAGTCATTACAGATCCCATACCCGCTTTGACTTTATTGTCTGTCGTCTTAAAGAGTAACGTCGGACTTGAAAGTTGGAGCAATAAAAAGTAAATAACAACAAACCCTCTTTTAAAAGCAGCTTTCTCCTCTTGAGTCCTAAAATGTATTGATTTCTTTTTCCCCTTTAGACATAACCTCTCCTCTGCACTTAATTAAACACACCGCGCATGTGGGAATAAAGTTACAGGAATATTGTGCGGAGTTTTTCTTGCCCTCTTTTTGAGCCAATTTCTTACTTTTGTACAACTGCACTGCTATAAGCACTTCTTAAACTAAACCCCACAACAGAGCAAACCAAAATCAAGTGTTGTATGTTTTAATTTCTTTTTCGCTTATGTGTATCTCTCACTGGTCTATTTTCAGGGCAGTGAGAGCAAATTAACGTTGTTTCTTGATATATTGATGTCATATCAGCGCACTTGTGAAACACTAAATATTAGCCTTTGTATTAAAGAGCTCATCCAGGGATCAGGCGTGGAAAGCCATGCCGCGCGGGCTTTGAATAGGACCACGGCTGCCCTGCGCCCCAGAGAAACCCCGCCGGTAAAATATTGGGATTAACATCTCTTGGAGTCCGGGATTAAACACTGCTTTCTCAAACCGCACACTCTCTTTCACTGTCTGAATTGCACTACCGGAAACAATGCGGCATTAATTCGTTCTTCTTCTTTTTTTCTTTTGCGATTAAATAAAGGGAAAGGAGAGGATTAAGTTTATGTGGCGCATTACCACTATGAACACTGGATGGCTCTGAAACTCATCGAAAGACAACACATGGGCGTTAATGCGTTGGGCTGTTTTTAAGACGTGATAGAAAAACTAATTACGCGTGAGAAAACAGAGTTTGGTCGGCACGCACAAGTGTAGGCTAATTATTACTCAGACGGCCATTATTGGCTTAATTAATGCGAAAGTTCTGGTTTTCCCTCTTTGCCTCATCACGCACATATACCACCGCAGCCTCGATTGAAAAAAAAAAATAGTACCCACAAAGGTTCTGTTCCATTTTTAGGTCTCAAAGTCGCAGAAAACGAAGAACCCCCCCTTAAACAACCATGATTTTTGCGCACATTGCCAGGGTTCCACTTTAATTTCCAACACGCACACGCACACACAGATCGTCTATTGATGAAAGAGTAAGCTCACAGGACCTTTATTCATGTCTTTTCAGCGGTGAGGTCACACCATCTTTGGAGCCAGTAAAGGATCCACAATCACCGTGTGTTGAGATCAATGGAGGGGAAGCAAGTGTAGAGCTCTCAGCAGCCGAGAGTCTTTTCCAGTATGGCTAACCCTTGATTACTACTACCATCCACCATGTGCTTGGAAAGTCTCGTCTCTCTTTGTGATGCAGTAAAAATAACCATTAGCATCTTTCGTTGGTGAAAAAACCCCAAAAGAAACAAAAACGAAAGAAAACGAAAAAGTTAGAAATCTAATAAAATCACAGCAGAGAGTCCGATGCGAGGGGGAGGGGGGGGGGGGGCTCACAAATTGCATACAATACAACAGATCACAGTTTCGAAGGCTAGCACAGATAAAAAAAAAAAAGAAACCACATATGTACCATTTATATAAGACGCACACTGATTGTCTCTTAGAAACTACATATTGATTCCTTATAAACACTTTTTTTTCTTAAATAAAGTAGTGCATCCATGTCCACACGCCATCCTCGTGTCACACACTCTGCCGGCAGGGCGGCAAAGTTGTTTAAGAAGCTTTAAGAAGGTTTGTCCATCCCGAGCACTTCAGCAGGACTATTAACTTGAGTTTTGTTCTTTTACTTCCGTGGCTGTGGTGTGCTTTTCTTTCTGAGTCCACTCTGTGACGTCCTCAACAGGTGGTGTTTTTTTGTTTGTTTGTCTGTTTTTTTACGCACATAGGTACGCACTGACAGATAAAGAAGGGCTACAACCGGTGAATAAACGGGAGAGGGGAAATCTCTTTGCCAGTGCTAAAATACATTAACTTCTCCTCTAGGAGGACCAAAGACCATCATGCCAAAAACTAGAGGCCCCCCTGAGAGCCCTGCCTCGGTGTACCAGGCTCACGTTTTTACCCAGTCTGAAGTGTTCTGTTGAGGGATGGCAGCGCTGTGTCTCGTGTGATCGTCACTGTTTGTGCACTTTTTGATAGCTGATTGCTCGGTTCACAGGACCTGGAATTTCCACGAGGACGTTTGATCCTTATAATCCAAGCAATCGGCATTGAAGTTCAGCTTCCACGATGCCGCTTGGTCCTTATAATCCAAGCAGTCTGCTGTGGAGTTGAAGCCCAGGCCGGACGTCCCGTATCCCTGGGTGGAGAGGGACGCCGGGGACTGGTTCAGATGGCTTGTGACTGCGTTTGTGCTCATCGGACTGAGAGTTGACCCCGGGCCTGACAACTGGTGGTGCATGGGAGTGAGGTAAGAGCCGCAGTCCATACCCCCGAAGTAGGACGTCGACCCGGCGTAGCCCTGGCTGTAGCCCGAGGCCTGTGTGTAGGTCATAGGATAAGACCTCTGCATGCAAGAGGAGGAGGTAGATAAGGGATCTGAGAGGGGAGAAATGGACGCCGGACTCCATATGGACACTGGCGCGGTGCTGGTAGAGATGGCGGGGACCGTGGTGGTGCTGGTGGGGGGTGTGAACTGGCCGCTGGCCCCGCTTTCCGAGCTCACTTCTCTGGTTGGGGAACTTTTCTTTTTGGCAGGTCGCACTTTGTTCTGCCCCCCATTCTGCTGCTGCTGCTGCTGCTGGCGACACTTTGCCCGCCGGTTTTTAAACCAGACCTAAAGCAGGAACATAATTGAACACATTCATTACAATGTCCCCATAAATACTAACCAAGCTATACTAACCGTTTAAAATAGGAAAGGGGCTATATATATGTATAAAAAGGCTTTTTTGCCCCAGTAAAATTATTTAAACGTAATTGGAACAGTCCTAATAACTGAAATATTATAAAACACGGTAAATATATTGCTGTTCGGGGTGAGGTGGGGGGCGTTTTAGAGTACATATAAAGCAAAAAATAAATAAAATTAAATTAAAAAATACTTTTTTTATGCTTGTGTTTCCTTTCAAATGAGTTAGAAATATATTTTTCCCCAGATTAAATCAAATACAAGTACAGGTAAAATACTATTTATTTAAAATACTAAAATACTTTACAGGTTCCAGAGTGAAATGTTTCGTTTGATGCTTCTCAAATTAAAATAAAAAATAACAAAGCCACTTTTTTCATTCTACAATATATAACAATATTTTAAATATGCCTTGGCTTCAGTTGACTCACCTGTACCCGGGATTCAGGTAGATTGATTTTCAGCGCTACCTCTTCGCGCATGAATATATCAGGATACCGAGTTTTAGCAAATAGAGCCTCCAAAACGTCGAGCTGTGCGCGCGTAAAAGTAGTCCGTTCTCGCCTCTGCTTCCGTGGAGTGGCTGTAAGTGCAAGAGAAACAAAAAAAAATCGCATAGGTTATTTATGTATACATGTACAATTTTAAAAAAGTCATCAAAGGCAAATTTGAAACTAATTACGCAGGAGTCCTGTGAGAGTAAAAAAAACAAAAAAAACCCGGTGGCAAATTGTAGCACTTGACATCTTTGAGTCTAACGTGCCAAAAAATTTAATGCAAACATCAAAGTAATTTGCCAGTAATTTCCTCTGGAGCCACATCTAAAAATAAAATCACACACGGAGAGACTTGAGGATTAGTCCTCACTCCAAGCTGTGTGCGCTAGAAGTTTTCTGTAGACTACTTTCCATCACCTTTTGTTTGTATTGGTCTGGTCAGTCTAATAAATGTATTTATTTTTCATATTTGTTTTCCTTTTAAAAAAAAGAAAGAATAACAATAATAATACACGCAATAATAATTCGTGAATTAAAAAGGTATATGAAGGGCTGGTTAATTGCTGTAACATAATAGCAAGGAGCCCTAAGTCATTTTCAGGCTGTGTGATCACATCTTATTTAATTTTCAAAGAGGTTAAACATACCTGGATAGCCCACTGATGGATGTAAAAGATCCATGCCGGAAGTAGTTAAGCTGAGGCCATTAACTGTGTAAGGTGGTTGCTTTAGATACGACATCATGCTAATGTTTGTCTGAGTGCTGAAGTTGGAGAAAATTTTGAAAATTGATGGAGCTCCCGAGGAGTATTCGGTGTCCTCTGTTCGCCGTGTGGTCCGTATTACACCTGGCACCTGTTTAAAAGAAGAAGAAGAAAAGAAGAGGAAGACGGATATTCTCGTGAAGTGATATTGGCTCTATTTACGTGACGCTGTGGCGAAATAAGTCCTTTCCAGAGCGCATGGCTCTCCTCAAAAAGCACGAGCCACTTCTCCAGCTGTCCTCATCTTTGCAACCCCCACACGCCCTCCCACGATTAAGATAAAAAAAAAACGAATAAAAAGAAAGGAGCACTGTGATTGCAACAGGTTAAAGCCACTATCTCCTTTATACAGTAAACACCATGAATTGAAGATAAATCTCTTCAAAATAAAAGCTAAAAATAAATAAAAGTTGCTGGCAAATTATCTATTTTATTAGGAACTAACTTTATTTTTATTTTTGAATATTATTTAGTTTATGTTAACATTAGATTGTATGTATGTAATAATCGATTGGATGAGAAGAAAAACAGCTGAAGTTGAACTGATTGTTACTAAAACGTCTGAGTCCGTTTAGTCTGACAAAGCACACAGTCAACGTTACATTTTTATGATGAAGATTAATATGCGCCCATATTGATGTGATTTAAAGTAAAAATTACTGAATTTTCAGGTTCATTTAGTGAATAAATTGTGTTATTTTTTATGTAAGAAGGAGATCATTTTAAAATATTGAACCAGTGAAAGAAAAATGGACACATGCTTTCTCGATACACATTTTTTTTGCAGTTCTTTTAAATAAACAAATTTGCTCCTTGGTATTTTTTGACTGCTGTCACTTCAACTTCAGTGAACCTCACGCGTTATCCCCACTGAGCCTCTTGATTAGTTGCATTTTTTTTTCTTTTCAATATCCAACGGTTTTAACCCCCTCATCCCAATCTGTCACACTTAAAACACACCCGTCAACCAATTGCGCGCACACACGCTCGATAATAATTACTCTGTCCAATAATTAATTATCAGAAATGTTTTTTTTTCTTCGTAATTTAACGAGGCGATCCAGGTGGCAGCTAACCGAGCTGCAGTTTGGTGTGAGTACAGTCCACAGAGCTTCCTGCAAATCAAACCCGGCTCTCTTTCTTTATATTTCTTTCCTGCAAATCCTCGTGTGTTAATTAGGATTTCATCGCAAATTTGCTGATATAAAGTAGGAAAAAAGCATAAAGTATCAGCAAAAGTAAAGAAATTAAACTCTCGTAGATATTTGCTTGATTGAGCTAAACTCCTAATTGTGACCCCCCCTCCCCAAACAGGATCCATCCAAATGAAGTGTTGGTTTATTGTCTTATGAATTATTTATTTTCCGAGGCAAAGGAGAGCTAGAAGACAGAGGAGGCCCAGGAATAATTTTCAGTAGCAGGCCCGAATGTTCCTTCTTTTCTTCTTCTTTTTTTCCGGTGAACTTTTCAGCCTGGACGCCTCCACAGTTTCCCATTTTTGCTGCCCTTATCCTGTATTAATTTACGCAGAATACACGAGTGCAGTGTGTGTGTATGTGTGGGAAATTTTTGTCTGAAACTTAACTCAGTAAACATGGATAGACGCCCTTGTAGCAGTCCTGGATCAGTGAGTGAGTGTGAAATTGGTAAAATATGACCTCCAGGAATCAATTAATTATTTAAAAGCCCATTATTACATCAAGAGAACTTCAGCCCAGCGCTGAGTCTGGTCTTGTTTTCAGTATCAGAAGCTATCACAATGTAATTTTATCAGTTACTGATTTACTGATGTGATTTACAATATTTCCGTTTTTTCTTTTCTTTTCTTTTCTTTTCTTTTCTTTTCTTTTCTTTTCTTTTCTTTTCTTTTCTTTTCTTTAATATAATAAATCAGTTTGTTGTGTGCACCCATTGCACCCGTATTTGTGCACACATAAAATCAGTGACAGCCTGGGTTTAAGACGGCATATTTAATGCCAACAAATAACCTGAAACCTCCTCGCTGGGATCTCTTTTAGAGTCTTCGTGGGTTTTTATTTTAGCACCAGTTGAAACGTTTTGCTTCCTCTTCTAAAGAAAACGATTAGGCGAGGAAGTGATCAGGTGAGGAATTGCAGGTTTTAACTAAATTTCGGTAGTGTAATAATAATAATAATAATAATAATAATAATAATAATAATAAAGCTGAACTTACCTTGGCAGGGATGACTGGAAAATTCTTTGTCTACTTGGTGTCCTCCGGGAGAAATAATAAAAGTCAGTAGAAATCGACGACGTCCTGTCGCATAAAAGGAGAATATCACAAACCCGAGCAGAGCAGGAGCAGCCGTCTTCACTGGAGATAAAAGTTAAGCGTTGAGCGCCTACATGAGGTTCTGAAGCGTTGCGACAGCGGCGGAGTGAAGGAGGGAGGCTGCATGTACGCCTTTAGGATTTGTTGGTGTGTTGTGAGTGAAGTGGTTTGAGTTAGATTTTGTACAAAGTGCCAGCCAATGGGAGCCGCAGGACTGAGCTGAGGTCTGTCTCTGTCTCCGTCTCTTACACTGGTGGGGAGGGTTTTTTTTCCTTTCTGGGAAACAAATGTCTCCAGCTACTTTTTTTTGACGCACAGTCTTCAGCCAATGGCAGCGAGAGGGCGACTGACAACATCCCCATCCCACCGCAGAGAGGACACACTGATAATAAATAAACGGTACGCCGTTGGATGATGAGAGGTGGAAGGAGTTTAAAGCAAAGAAAAGTCAGTTTATTTCTCATTTTATTATATTTTTTCATGACATCAAAGGAAGCATTAAAGTAAGAGATAATTTATAAATAAAAAAGGGGGGCGAGAGGTGAAACATATCCGAAAAATAAAGACTTCTCAGAGCGTTTAATGTATGTCGAGTATTTTAGTGGGAAACTCTTTTTAAGCGTTAATAATTTCACACTCTCGTCTTTACTTTACCAGTTTAAATACAACCACCGATGTTTTATAGAATAATATCACGAAAGCTTCCAGACAACCGATCAATATTAAAAGTCGATTATAAAATGTTTTATCATCTCTGTTGAGGCACCAGATTAATCTGCAGAAGAAGACCGGGAAATATAAGTAGAATTAAATATGTAGGAAAACCCCCAAAACAACAACAAATAAACCCTAAAAAAAAACACCAAAAAACAAAAACCGGGGGACCAAAGCGGAGCTTCAAGGCTGCACCGTCCTCTCACATTCCAGCACGTCGTAAAAAAGGGGGATTTAGAGCGACTTATTTCCTTAAAACTGTCCTCCCATCCACTGAGCAGCCAGTCTGCTACCGTCAGCCCGCTGCAGGCCCTGCACCGAAATGTACAAACAATATTTCCAGGTGGGTTCCCACCGGGGAGACACCTGAGCACCTGCGGGGTACAGCCAGCCATGCAATTACACACACACAAAAAGCTTCTCCGTTTGGCGACGTGCGGAACGACTTTTCACTGACTGCACTTGAAACGGTTCCTGCAGGAGGAAGATGTGCTCGAAGAGAAACAGACTTCTGAATATGAAGGTAGGCCTCTTTTAATTCTGTTTCATGTGCCGAAAGTGCATTTTAGTAGATTTAATAATAATAATATTAAGAACAATAATACTATTTATTTATTTATTTATTCCCTTTGTCTTTACCTAGTAACAGCTACTTAGTGCAGGGTTGATGTTATTTCATATTTACTGGAGGACCAACAAGCTGCAAGGGACACATAAGCCTCCTCTACGTCACTTGAATTTTGAACCTGCGTGCCCATCTCAAAATAATATGCCGAGGGTTTTTGTCACGGCTTGGTAAATGTATCATCTTAAGAGGCTTTGTGTAACACCTACACACACACACACACACACACACACACTGACACACACACACACACACACACACACACACACACACTGTGCGCTTGCACGGACACACCCGCTCCACTTCAAACAGATTTGAATATTGATTTAGATTTATAAACACAGACAGACCGTGGGCTTTTATGACTCGTCGCTTGCCTCTCTCCGTGGCTCGTGTGCAAGGCCGGAGTCAAAGGTGCAGTGACAGCTGCCGAGAGTACCGGTTCTCGCTCAGCCTCTGGAGCTCACACAGTCTGACGCACAGCACACCTTATCAACTTTGCAAAACACAGTGACATCTCTGTTGACAGATTTCGATCGTGGGGAAGCGGCGGTGTGGATCACGAAGCTGGATTTCTTTTAACAGCAAAGCCGAGGGGAGAAAAGTTGGGAGATGTTTGAGAAACAGGAGCTGCGACACATTCAGGTAACCTTCTTTCTTTCTTTCTTTCTTTCTTTCTTTTGCAACTCGTGCTTATTTTTTATTTTTATTCTTGAAAGATTAAGAGGAACTGCCTCATCTATTCGAAAAGGAGTCTATTAATCACTTAACTTATCACGTAGAGGCAAATTTAAACGGGTGGAATAATTAACTGTTTGATAAGTATTTTTTTTGTGTTGCTGTTTGCTTTATTACTAAAACATAGCAAAAATCATCATAGCGCACAAAGTGTGAATGAAGTCCTGCACTTTCTTGAGGTTTCACATTATTTCACACGAGGGTGTGCTTGTGACTGTTACAATGTGCACGCCTAAATAAAAAATAAAAAATAACAAAAAACAAAACAACCAAAAACAGTTTGACAGTAAAACCTTCATTTAAAAAAATATTTTATTAATGTTTCCTTATGTTTGGCAGCTGCATGCAGAGGGTCTCAAACTGCGTGAAAAATGATGACGTCTTGTGCTGTTATCTGCTGGATCTCACCGTTTAAATTGCTAAATAATTTATTAAACTGTAAAGCCTGGCCCTCCTCGGGGACTTTGTATCTTAAAAGGACGTTTAAAAGGAGAAGGAGTTAAACGCCTCTGGCGAGCAGCGCTCCCACTGACTCCCGGCTAATTGACGACGACTGCTTTTATCTCCGCCTCTGCTACACTCAACCTGAGGGTGAGGATTTCACCAGGCCCGCTCCAATCTGTGATTTCTACAGTTAATGCGTAGCCATGCATCTTTTCAAACGCACTGCGCAGGCCCTGGATGTTTGACCCTTGTTTGATAGGGGGGGGGGAAATCGCATTTTTAAGATTGGATAATTACGGGCAATACAGACCCCTATTTCACTGCTCTGTGCTTTATCCAGGCGTGGAAAAGAAATAATCAACACATTATAGAATACATGAACGCACTTTAAAAAAAAACAAAAAAAAAAGAGGAAAAAAGGTGCTTGTAAATTTCCTTAATTTCAAATAACGTATTTGCCATCAAAACAGCTTTTCTCGCATCTCTTTTGCTTCTCTTTTCCCACCTATGGTTTCATATTCGCATGGCTGAATACGAGGAATGTGTTGGTGGATTTCATTCTCAGCTTAAAAAGAGACTTAAAATGGGAACAAAATCATGCAAAGCATTCATATAGAAATGATAATCTGTAATGTCAAGAAGAGCCTTTCCTTCTGCACATAGGATTTCAAATTTACCCCCAGGAAAGGTTGATTACACTTCAGTCAGCCTTTATCGTTCAGTATTACTTCTGCTAACATGCTCTAGTTTTTTCTCCCCTCTTTATTAAATACACAAAGTTATTATGTATAAACCAACAGAAATATTACTTTATAGAATTAAAACTATTACCATCCATCCAGATATCATTCAACTGCCAAAAAAACTAAATAAAAATAGGATTGTTATGTAAATGTAGTAATGAAGTTTTAAACTACTTTATTTCAAATTGTTTTTATCGCAGCTAAGAGTTAAGTTAATGTAATGATTGAGGTTAAACTCTATTGTTTATCAATGATGCAGGCAGTAATTACTGTAGCTAGATATTTGGTGTGTGTGTGTGTGTGTTTTTCTTTTTTTCCCTTTCTTTCTTTTTTTTGGTTGTGAGTGTGTGGGTGACAGAGAGAGAGGAAGAAAGAGAGAAAGATGAGCTGGAGAAGGATAATCACAAGCTGTATTTTAATTAGCCTGGCAGGTTTGATGGATACATGCAACCACTGCTGCTGCTGCAACAACTGCATAGTGAGCAAGATGCCTAAACAGAGGGCTTTCCCCGCACTCTTCCCTTATCACAAAAGAGCTAAACCTTTGTGTAATGTAACATGTAAGTGACCCCAGAGGTCATCAAAACACATCCAGTCCCCTCCCCGGGGATTAAAGGGGCAGAACCCCATTCAGTGTCTGTTTGGGAAGAGTTTGCTAACACGGAGGCACACAAGGCACGTTGATCTCCTTAAGCATGTGCAGTTTTATAAGTTGAATTTAGGCTGAAAGTTCTGTTTAAATAATTTCAGAGACGGGCACTCTGTCGGATAAGTCTGTGCTCCAGTTTTCAAGCTGGTGCTAAACTTGGGAAATTTTGGGCTTTCTTTCCCACACATTTCTCCATAAATTCAAATGCTGTGCCGCCATAATGGCATGGCTCTGTGTGTGTGTGTGTGTGTGTGTCTGTGTGTGTGTGTTTGCCAAGTTCGTTCTTTCCATTAATATGACATGTCTTTTAATTGCTGCCATAAATGTTTGTGTTGTGTTTCACGCAGGAGTTTGCCAACAAACAAAACAGATGCAATTAAACACACACTCGCCTTCAGATCATCTCTGAGGAGACAAAGTCGAGTCTGGTGGAAAGCCGACAAGGACAAACAAGGAGGGAGAGGACTCTGCTGCCTCAAGGTTAACTCTGACTGAATGAACTCTCGTCTTCACACTATCAGTCTCGCCACAAAGACACATCACTCATTGCTTTTTATAGCATCTGTGCTCTTTTTAGAAGTTGACACGATGCTCAGTTGATGTTTTATTTTTGTATCATTGCAGAAAAATTAAACCAATTTTATTTATCGACACGTCTCTGTTTATTTTGTGACTTGCAATTAATTCAAGGTTAATATGCAAATAAAGACATTTATGTTGCCATCACTGTAAGAGCACCGCTATGCTCTCCTTTTCCCACCCTCTCCTTTCACCTAGCCCTCTTCTCTGTGTGCTGCTGAGGTGTCTGCGTGGCGTGGTAAAA
The DNA here is from genome assembly GCF_000239375.1 of Pundamilia nyererei. Taxonomy (NCBI): domain Eukaryota; kingdom Metazoa; phylum Chordata; class Actinopteri; order Cichliformes; family Cichlidae; genus Pundamilia; species Pundamilia nyererei. Next base: position 6,653,653 of record NW_005187411.1, read on the forward strand.
CCTGCCCTGCAGACCGGACCTCTCAAGTCTTCAAAGGTGGAAGAACTCAATGTGGGGGATTTGTTCAGGCTTATTTGGTAACCTAGGATTTGAATTGGATTCTGGGAAGCATTCATAACACATTTGGAAATGTTACATTGTGTGATTTTGTGTGTAATCCCCATAATAAATTTTAGAAATGGTCACAGCACTTGCACAACTGTGACTATTCATGATTTATCAAATGGTTTTCTTGTCTTGCCTCTTGGGGGTGAGGTGTGTGTGTTGCCCGCGGGGAATGGGGGAGGCGATCTCAGAGCCGGCGAAGAGACAATTCTTCAGTTTTAACCTTTCTCTTAACAATTTTTTTTGTTTGTTTATTTGACCTGAATATGTGATAGGGTGAGCCACCATGCTTCCAGAGCGATTCTCTCAGACCCCCAACAGCACTGGAGCATTTCAACCTCTAGTGGATTATACCTCCCTGGGAGGAGGGTTAGTGTACACACACACACACACACACACACACACACACACACACACACACACACACACACACACACACACACACACACTGTAGGTACAGTTATTAAACTTGCTGTATATTTTATAGAAGCCACAGTCATACATTAGCACACTGGGCTGCACATTTTATTGCAGTTGAGTAGAAAACTGTGCAACTACAGCATTTTATATTTGTAGCAAGCCAGTTGTGTAATATGCAGAAATCTCTCCAAGCATGTTTTATGACATAGAAAAATATTCCTTTTTAAATTCTATAAAGGTCCTTAATGATAAGTCAAATACTGACAGGTCTCCTACTAAAAAAACATCTTTGGAATTGTAAGTTACGTATCAGCTCCAGGCTACTTCTGATGCCTCCAAACTTAGCTCTTTCTCACTGCTTTTGCCCTCTCGTATAAAATGTCGACAGAGAACCTTTCCCCCCTTTCAGGAGATTAATCTGGAAAGTCACGATCAAACAGATAAAGGAAGAGAAACAATAAGCGGAGCAAAGCAGGAGCCGAGGTGGATGCTTATCATCCTTCACCATCCAAAATGAGCGATGTGTACTTGCAGAATTGATAGCTGTTGGCCAGATGCTCCAGAAGGAGCCCAAAGGGAGTGAACTTCTGTGTGAACATATATTTTGGGGGCTCTACTACTTGAATTTTGTGTCTGGTGTGTGTAACTCTCCCGCCTTGGATTGATAAGAGCGAGAGCTGTGTGTGTGTGTTTGTGAGTGTGTGTAAGTAAATGAGTATTTGTGCCCTGTCCAAACCCCACTTTGTTTTGAATGACACTTTGGCGATGCCCCCAGTCCCCCACTTCGACTTCTCAAGCGTACCCCCTGTCAGTGCCAACTCTGCCAATTCCTCTCATGTCTTTAATATCTCTCTTTGGGCTCTTGGGTTTTGCCAGTGAAGGCTCCCCAGTGACAGTTGGACATTGCCTTCACATTTGGGAGACAGCGGCGGGTGTCTGTAGCGTTCCCAGCCCTGGGCCTGTGGGGAATCTGTGATGGCTCGCCTGTCAGCCGGCCCCTCCCCTGTAATTAGGAGAGTAAACACAGCGTCTGGCTCGGCTTGGGGGAGAAGTAGGAGGGAGCGGAGGAGGGGACCGTCCGGCTCCCGTCCTACTGCTGCTTGAGCTGTCCAGGAGTAGCTTTGGATAGATAGCCTGTGATGTGCAGCCCCTTCACATCCTCGCAAAGGATGGAGATGTGGAGGAGAGTGCAGCCTGTTAACGTGCTGAGAAACATCAGTACCTTGTTGAGCATCAGTGAACCAGCGAGGAGGCTTTTCACTAAGCTGAACCTTTTGTTTAGAAGTAGAAAGAAACAGATCATTTAAGATGATCTGAGAGCTGTTCAAAAAAGTGATGAGAATGTTGATGAGGGTAAGCTGTGCACAAAAAGGTGTTCCTTGTATTTCTTTAACAGCATAATACTCATTTAGATCTCTAGGCAATAACATAGCACCACTACAAAGCCTCATCTCCTCTCTTCACCTCACTCCTGGTTGCTGGGGGGACTGGTCAGCTGCTGGAGGAATGTGTTGTGGGCTGGAGTTGTAGCTGTAGCTCGAGACCAGCTTTGGGGAACTGCCATGCTACCCTAAACCAGCCACTCCACACTGCCCAGTTAGGGAGGTGGGCTGCGGGAATGCTGAGACCAAGAGGGGAGGAATTTCACTGGTTGACCTGCCAGAGAAATGCCATGCAGAGAGCAATGAAGAGAGAAACCTAAAATGAGAGCGAGAGACAGAAAAGCATATCTCAGCCAATTGAAACGCAGCCTGTCAGTGTCATTTTGGTTTCGTAGGATGATTACTGATGATGGGCCAGTTGCTGAATGAGCTGGTTGCCACACAGACACTGTGGCACCGCATCTGACTTCGATCTTTTCAGGTTCAGCGGGCATAACCAAAGTAGCTTCAACAGTTTATAATCAGCACATTTAGAGATGTTTCCCATTATTTACCATGCAAATCATCCATCTGTCTTAGTGGACATTCATCACTTGAACGTGATTGGATGTATTCGTGTTTTTGCGTAAGTAAATTTGAAATCAGATGGTGTGCACCAGTGTGTACATGTGGCGGAGATGGAGTACAAAGGAGGAGGGGCGCTTGAAGGCCCAGTGTACTTGCCAAAGTCTTTACGGCGCCCAGAGAGCCATGCTGCAGCATCATGGTCCACAGCATGGAAAGACATGGGGCAGATGGGTGCAGTGTAGCAACTCAACCTCCCCCTTCTCCTCCCAAATGTGAGGCAGCAGTGGTGGGAATGGCACAGTGTGAGAGGGAGTCTAAGTTCAGGGCTGAAACAGAAAAGCTGTTGGAGGGGCATTTGGGGGCTGGGAGAAATTGAGGACTGAAAGCTGTTTTTTTTTTTTTTTAGAGGGGGGGCACCGGAGAAGCTGTTGGTGGGGCAGAGATCCTGCAATGGAGAGGGAAAGCCAATCCCCCCTGTCACATCCCTTTGAAATCCAAGTGCAGGGGCACGAGCCCAGGGAGGAGTGGCAGCGTGGCCCAGCGCCTGGGCAGACAGGCAGTCACCGCACTGGGCCGCAGTCCAGCTCGCCTGGCCTGGCCCCTTCCCACTGTAGCCCACCCCGTCTGGACCAGGCTTACGGGAGTCAGGCAGCAGACCCCCAGTGGACAGGCCGGAGCCCTGCGCTACTGAGTAGCATCTCAGATCCTCTGCTGGGTTTGAAACAGCAGAATCCCCCAGGAAGAGAGGCCCTGCGGAGCTTAGGAGGTGCCTCCACTGCCTCACAGCTTCTCCTGCACCCAGGCCTCTGGATGGGGGCCCAGTGTAGTCTGCTGCTGATGATAACCCCCACCTCACCACCAGGCCGTTCTGCCTTCAGGGCCCTGTGCAGGTCCACACATCCCCATGGCAACAGTGGCAGGGCCGTCCACACAATGTGAGTGGGCAACAAGCCAAGTGCTGCCAAATTGGGATGAGGGAGAGACATTTTGGGAGAGTGCTCAATCCTGAATCTTTTCACCTTTATGTTGTCTCTGGGTAATCGTGTTTTTGGCTTCAGTGAGCTAATATCAGAGATTTGGCCAGAATTGTGGTCAGCGGCACCAGAGACGAGTGCACTTTGCGAGGTTCCCCGCCTCCCGTGTTTCTTAAATTCAACTACTTCTCTTCAGGCTGGAAAACATTACTTGTCAAATATTGCTAACAGCAGCAGCAGGCATTTATAAAATTAAACCCTCGGGTGGGCTGATATATTCCGAAGCGTTCCTTGTGTGTTTAAAGAGACCTTGTCAAGGCAATATTAAGCCTGCGTAAACACAAGTAGTTCAATGACATTCGCAGCAGCCACCTAAAGTTGATTCCCCACCCCCTCCAGCCACTGGGAAGATACTAAGTGGTTGGGTGGTGTTTACTGAAAGTGGATATCTGCTGTTTGTTTTGTTGTTCTGCTTCCCGACCGTAAACACTGCATAGATTTCCTTGAGTGGTGTTTGAAACACATTTGTGTGTGCGTGCCATGTGTTATATTTGCTGATAACAGGATTTACTCAAATTGCGAATCACCAGTTGAGAAAGGTTAATTGTCAGTGCAAGTGGTAGAATGGGTACATGCAATAATTATTAGTCTAAGTTGCTTTATTATTTAATGATGCTAATTAGGCATTAGCTGTGGTCCCCTTTTTGGATCACAACTTCAAATGCATGTCAAATTGCATTAAGTTCACTTTGACATCCATTTATCAAACTAAAGGAATGCTGTTTTGTAGATGTCCTTAGTGTGTTTATTGTTGTGAAACGGATCTGTTCTTGAGGTACTGATCAGGAAATTAGCAGAGCGATTTTTAAGAAATGGCTCATTTTATTTGCCGTGAGGACAATGCACTTTATGATTGGTGCACTTTTAATGGTAGTCTTAGTAGATCGGTCATTTACGCTTGGATCAAGAAAGATATTTGATGCGTGCACAAAAGCGGAAATTTGAAAGTGTCTTTTCAGCTGCACTGGATTTTACTCCACTAAGACACACAAGGTTTGGTTTGTGTGCCACCCATGTGGATTAGACTGGCATGAATCTGGCATTAAGGTTAGGTGGAAAGTGACAAGGAAAGAAAGCAAGAGATCAAGGCATGACTGCCAGTGCATGTCATTGCCCTACACTCTCATCAAATAGCCCCGTGCTGCTTATGTTGCTGCCCAGACGCAAATTAATTTGGACGCCTGGAAAGACTGCAGAGCCCGGGACTCATCTCTGCCCTTTAAAAAAGAAAAGGCACCAGCGGAGAGCACTCTTCCAACAAGGGGGTGGGCAGGGGCCGAGAGAGAGGTTTTGATGGATTTCAGTGGAGGTCAACAGAGTGTCTGAAATAAGATGGGAGGGGACAGAGGACATGGTTGAATATGCTTGTCCTGCTATGATGACAAGATGGCTCAGCTACCACTGTGCCACTGGCCTCCCCCCTGCTTTCATGCTCGCCTCCCTCCCCCCTGGAAGCCCCCCCGTCTCCCCGCAGGACACCAGTGAGGTAGAGAGGAGAAGCAAGCGGGGGGAGAAGAGTGGGGTGCTGATGGTTAGCTGCCGTTTAATCTTCTCCTTGGCTCACTGCAGATTCTTTCACTACATGCCCCTCTCCCTCATCTCCCCAAATCTGTACCTGCTCATCCCTGGGCCCGCTTTACAGGGGGAGCTCTTGATCAGTGAGGTGATGGAGAATAGCCCTCGTCACACACTCCAAATAGGATCAGATTGCCTGGGAGCAAAAGGTGAGAGCTACATGGAGCTTGGTTAAAATAGAGGAGGAGGTGGTGTGGAGATGCTTCAGCAACCAGACACTACCAGGAAATGAGCTCAGTTTGAGATGGACTTTCTAGTTCTTGGAGATTTCAGAGGGGTTTTGGTGCTGGTGCAGAACGACCACAAAACTCCAGTGGATGCGCTGGCCAAGAGGGGAGGAGAGCGAGGTGGAGACCACACTCTCCACTGGCTTGTCGTTGGCATGTCGTTAACCTCCTGGGGACTGGGGGGGAAAGGGAATCAGTCCTCTGTATGCTTTAAACTCAGGGTTCGTTTGTAAGGTGCCCGGGGAGCACTGCACCCCTGCTGGAGGACAGGGTACCAAAACAGCAGCATGCTGACAAAAGGGGTGGAGTAAAGGGTTAAATAAAACCACATGCTGGGTCATAGAGCAGCCCCCCTGGGTTCAGCAATAAACAGTTAAGTTGCTCAAATGAAGTGTTTCAGTAGTCTGAAAAAGCTTTTAGTTATGTATTTATTTTTTGACCCAACTCATCACTGATCATGTCTGATTTAAGATTTAAAACTGCAGACGTATTATCAGCAAAATCTACTTTAAAAAGTACTCCTTCAGAAAGTCTGAACTTTAAATGCTGTACTTCAACATGGTTTTAATTTTGATTGGTTCATACACAGTATTTATAAAGGTTACATACTTTGTCTTAAGATGAACGAGTAGTGTTTTAAAAATTGTAATACTTCCCTCAGAAAAGGAGTAAAGTATTAAAGATTTGGAACTGGAAACAGAGGGGAACCACAGCACATTATACACTATATTATTTGCTTAAATCATAGAAAAGCTGGTGTGTGAATGTGACAAGTTGCTTTCTCCGTGTTGGAAAAGGAAAACAATAACACAAATATTTAGTTTCGAGGTTAAAGTGTGCAAGTTGATGAGATGGAGGCCAGAGCTACAACAGGTTGGTAACTCTTGCCCAGTCTTGTGATCAAGCACCAGTGGTTACACTACAAACTTCTATTCCTCCTTTTCACCATTGCTCTTTCCACCCCTTTTCTTTTCTACAGTAGTAATGCCTCTCACTATTTTTCTACATCTTATCCCTTTTAATTAGAAAGCAAATTCTGCAGCCTGGAGAGACCTAATCCCCTACTGCCCAACAATGCACGGAGTGGCTTTGAACAGCCGACCTGCAGCCTCAACCCCCCAACGCTTCAAATTCCCCCCACACTGCTGGACCTTCAAGGGGGGAAGGGGTCTTTTTCTTCTCAGAGCATTATTACTTAAGGATACATGTGCTGCGGTATTTGCAGAACTGCATATTTGCATTTTAGGAATGTTAACAGTAATTAACAACTAAGTGACACATGTGACAGAAATGATACAAGTGTGTGCCAACTGGCTCCATCTCCTCTGCGAGAGATGTAGCTGCATCTGATTTGCATATATATTAATGTCCCTTATTGTATAGATTAGATCCCATTAGCCGTGGTGATTCTGGAAGAAGGTGCAGTCACTGGGATGCAAAAAAGTCCCGTTATTATGTTAAGATCATTTTAAAATTGTTGGGGGGCAAAGAAAAAGAAGGGGTTATGGCACTGATACAAGGTTAAGAGTGATTAGACTCTCTGTCCATCTTGACAATAGGCTGAGATTAGATTCTGCTAGCCCAAAAAGAGGGGCCAAATAGGCCTCCATTAGTTGTCTGTGCATTTACTCCGCTTGTATCTAAAATTACCAGCTTTCTTTTCTTAATAAGAGTATATCTCGATGGGCACACAGCTGCCAGAAATTAAATTCTGGCTTCATTCCTGGGGCTGTGCGCTTTACATCCACTCTGGCACTTATCGTAGTGGCAAAGTGATCATTTACTGAGCTGTTTGTCAGGAGAATTATGAAGCTGTCAGTGCCTGCTCTTGTACCATCCATAGAAGAGAGGTCATCAGATAGCGGTAATGATGAGAGACAGAGGAGGAGAAAATCAGGCACAGAGAGTCTAACAGTGGCTACAGTTTAATCTACTGATTGCTGCTCTTGATTTAAAAGAAAGCTGAAACCTTGGGAAGTTTGATTAAGAGTCTTTGTGCCACGCTGCCTCCAGTGGCCAAAGTTTTGCTTCACCCATTACGCATTTTCTTTAATAGCACTGAAGCAGACAAACCTAAGACCCATTCTCCTGGGCCATCACACCATGGCAAGTATATAAGGTTCCTCAGAGCTGTTTGATACATATTGTTGTAGCTTTGCTATATTTTTTTAAATTAACTTAATGAATGGAGTCACTGTTTGTTAACTAGCTGTCAGCAGCCTACTGTGTTCCTCAGTATTTTAGTGCCCTGCATTTTCTTGCAATGTTATAATTTGGTTTCCTCTCATCCAACAAATTACAATTGGAGAAAAGAGTGATTGTGGGGAACAATGTGCGAGATGTTACTAATGCAGAGAGGTAGGTTGAAATTTTAAGTAAATACAATATGGAGTTTTTAAATTATGATTTATATTTATTAAGGAAAAAAATGATCCAAACCTACTTGGCCCTGTGTAAAAAAGCAATTGCCCCCTAAACCTAACAACTAGTCATGCCACCCTCGGTAGCAAGAACTGCAATCAATCATCAGATTAACCCACATGGAAAAGATATATATAAATCTTATAAAGTTTGTATCTGTCTTGTATGAAACTTGTATGAAACGCATACAAGAGTGAAAGCACATATAAGATCCCATGAAAAATTATATAATGAAACTTGTATGTTTTGTATACTTACTAAAAAAAAAAAGAAAGTAATGAGAAAGTGGCCACTTTCATGAGTAAATCATATATGTTTTTACTATTTCTTTTCCATATGGGAACTGACAACGAATCTTTATCGATTGATCTAAGAAATCCGAAAGGGAGCACATTTTTCACAGCACTGTATACTGTCATTTATTTGAATGCAGCTTTCGCAAATCCCTCACAATGCACAATGGCAAGCAAAATGTGAAAATTGAAGCAAACGTTTGGCCTTTTTTGGGACACGTGATTCTATCGATGCCCAAACTGAAACAAAAGATATCTGTTAGAAGTGTTCACCTGATTAGAAAAAGAAAGCACTGTTTTCAACACATTAAAGTGATGATCTGAGGTAAGAGTCAGGTGAACTCACAGCTAATAAGTGGTCATCACGTGTCCTGCATCCTGCACGCTGTAGCTGGTCGGTACCCTGGGTTACACCAGAATACTTCCAGTCACAAAAACGTCTGATACAAACTATCTCTTGTTGCGTAAGTGAGGCCATCTTGCTCTGATTTCCAGACAAGGTTCAGCATTTTTCTATGTAAGCAGCGATTGTGTGGTAGTGCAGGTATGAGTGCAGTTTGACTGTAGAGTCACGTGGGTTCATATGCAACAGGAATATAACCGTGACTTGTTAAATTAGATGCGATTACTGTAACGGACTACACAACACAATTACAGGGTTTTTTTTAAATTTTAATTATTCAAAATGTTATTGTTTGTTTTGTTTAAATGTTTGCCTCAATGACTTTTCTGGATAACCTTAGTGTAGAAAATGGAAAACCTGTGGATGTAGTGGAAGATCGACTTCTCTTGTGTGAATCGATATTAGTTAGTAATGAAAATGAAGACAGGCATTTTGGTTCAAACAAACGAGATGAAAGAAAATCTCTGTCGTGAATTAATAAATTGGGCTCGCGTGTTACACTTTGTAATTTGTGGACCACGTTCGCTGCGTTTCTTCTTCATTTTCATGCTTTCAGCTCTGTCACCTCTCTCCTCTCGCTGTAACAATGTTGTCTTAAATGAATTCAAACAGTGTTTTATTGACACAATGAATGATGTTTCAAAGGAAACACAGATTACAAGAAATAACTTCATTTAGCGTCTATATTAATCATTGCTCAGCTAATTAACACTGATAGAGATGCCCTAAGCTGGGATAGTGCTCTGCGTGCTTGTGTGTGTGTGTGGAGAGGTGGGGAGTGCTGGGAGATGAGGGCATTCTCCCACTTCCATTTACTTAAAGCTCAGGGGATCTTTTTTTTTTTTTTTTGCATCCTGTCGCAATTAGTTACTCACGCTGTCAGTCTGTCTGTCACATCCTGGTGTGTCACACTGAAACAACTATGGAGTGGGCTGTCTGGATGAACAAACAGCAAGTGTGAGTGCAAGCATTCAGCAAGAGAGCGTGGGTCACACTCTCTGCCTAAGGCCAACATATTCTTTTCCTACTCAAGGGTTCGATTTTCAGAAAGCTACTTAGGTATTATTCTAATCCCTACCCAGTTTCTTCCCCCCAAGGCCAACAACTCAGGTTACCACTTTGGACAGTTGATCAAATGCACTGCTAAAGTTTGAAGCTGTTTGTTAGAGCATAAGAAGCCAACAGTGGCAGATTCGAGGTATTCAACCTGGTCTTCTGACTCCACTGTCATGATAGGTGATTGTATCAGGAATCCAGCGTTGTAGTGCTGCTAATTAGTATGTGAATGTTCAGCAGTAGACTGAGCTGCCAGTCTTTATCTAACTGAGTAGGCGCCAACTTATTAATAAAACATCATCTCTTAATTTGCTATAACAACACATTAGCATGACAAAATCAATGGCTTTGATTTGATATTCATGTATTTCTCTGAACATATTTGCTGTTCTCCTGGGCCTGTATATGCTGTGAGGTGAGGCTTCTTGGAGCTGCTGCAGATGGGGAGGGGGCAGTGGAGGTTATGGTGAGGACTGCTGGGAGTTGTGGGGACGGCCGCCTCTGTGGGATGTTTTTCTCTTGTACAGTTTTGTTGTCTAAATGTTTTACAAACTTAATTGGCATTCCCGGGGGATGGTTGCCAGCTGTCTGCCTGATGGCAAGGGTTTCTAATTTGGTGCATGGCGAAGGTTAGCTGATGGGGTAGCTAGCGGAGCGGAGCAGGGTGTACAACACGCCGCATGCTTCACATGGCCCTGATCAAGCCCAGGGTTTGCTTGTTTTTCCCTCGTTTGTTCAACAACAGACATTGCTTCACCGGGAAAGAGAGTAACAGCTGCTATCTAACAAGCAGAGTGCAGAGAGTGCTGGTCCGTGATGTTGGAGTGAAGTTTTGGAGAGAGCTGGCTAACCAGTGGTGAAGCTGGCAACAGGCTGGGTGCATAAATGGTATCATGGATCATGGGCTGTGGTACCTTATCACCTCTAACCTGTAGATAGTGCTTTATTCTCATCCAAGAGATTTTTTCAGTCATAGTTAAAGTAGGATTTAAAAGTTATGGACAATGTTTTTGAAGGTCTTTGAACCTCCGCCTTCTCTCTATAGCATCTAAACTGCTTTTTAACTTTCATTCAGTCACTTTTGTCTCTTCCTCACAGGTGAAACTCTAAATCATCTCCTCAACTCCAGCCAACCCTTTTAAATTTGACAATCTGATGCCACTGAGGGATTTGAAAGGTCAAACGATCTATTTTAAGAAGTCAAACTAAGCTCACGTTCTGCCTTAAGTACAAATTAATATAAAAAAGCAGAATAAAGAGCTTGGGAGCATTAAAGGTTTAAGTAATGAATGGTGGATAAGAAACCGCTGACACGCTAATGGACTAAAACCAAAGATTCTTATTTACATAAAAAATGTAATTAAAAAAAACGCAAACGTGCTATGTAAGTTGGGTTCAAATAAAAACTTAATTTCCTTTAGGAATTATTTGGTTAGAGAAGGTGGTATTTCCTTAGATGCCAGTTTTACATAATTAACCTAGATTGGGTTGCAGGTTTAGCAGGAGTGTGCTGGCCGCCTTTTGTTGTGCTGCTTTGCTATGTACAGACAGCTATATTGTTAAAATTGTAATAGTTCCCCTGGATTTCTTGTGTTGCTGTGGCATTGACCTCTAAGGGCAACCATACATATTGCCTGAAGAGATTTTGACACTGCAGGATCTGTAAACTCAATATCCAAAAAGCATGGTATCACCTGCTTCCTTCAAAAAACACACACAAATACATCCATGGTCACCTACAAGTTAGCCCGTTCAAACCTCATCCCAACCAGCCGTACAGGCCAGTACAGCAAGATTCATCTGTCAGCAAGCATCTTCTGCGCACATTAATATCAATGCATGGTGCTGCATAGTCACATTGGATAATTGGCATGCAGTAGTGGCACAGTGGTGGAAAATGTAAAAGTTGCTGGTTGTTCAAGGGTAAATAGAACTTGTCTCCATGACAAGGTGGTGACAGCTGAGTGATTTATAAATATGCTTTTTAAAACTCTCCCACATGAGCGCAGTAGTATTCTGAGCTCAGTATTAAGTCAGTGGAGTTGCATGCAGAGGTTCACCTGAGTTTCCTCTCATGTGTTATTCTAATTGCAGCTCTGCAGTTTTGCAGTCTGTGAACAGAAACAAATGGTAAACGGCCTGCATTTATATAGTGCTTTTACTAGTCCCTAAGGACCCCAAAGCGCTTTACACAACCTGTCATCCACCCATTCACACACAGGTGATGGCAGCTACATTGTAGTGACAGAGGCGAGGCTGCCGGACACTGGTGCCACCGGGCCCTCTGACCACCACCAGTAGGCAACGGGTGAAGTGTCTTGCCCAAGGACACAACGACCGAGACTGTCCAAGCAGGGTCTCGAACCAGCAACCTTCCGATTACAAGGCAAGCTCCCAACTCTTGAGCCACGAAACAAAGATCAACCAAATGTCCTTTTATGTAAAATACCATCCTGTGAGCCAAAGTGGAGTTTTACTTGAGTGACCAATCCAAGAGATATTCCTAGAGTACCCTATCGGAAGATAGCTAACAGCTGCAACCTCTCTGCTATTGATGGGATACTTTGCAAAAATCTTGGCTCAAGGACCATCAGATTTCTTTCTCCCCAAACAAGAGGCCGGATGTGGAGAATGCAGAGGATCAAGGGATCTAAAGCTTAGTAAAAGCACTGCATTCATGATGCATGTGTCTGATGGTCGGGAACGGAGGAAAACATATGCTGAAGTCTTTATTGGCATTCTAGGGAAGATTGGAGGGACAATCAATTTGCTGTGAGTCCTCTGGGTCTCTTGGGATATACAAATGACTTAGTGGCCGTACTCACACAAAGATGCTGATTCCCTGGGCTTGACTTCATGGGCAAATGCCACTGGTTGAATACCACTCACTGATTTTCTTTACATTGCTAAAGGATGACTCATGGATCTGCAGGTGGATAAAGTGGACATGCAAAAGGTGTGTATCTGAACCTGGGTGGTACGGTCAAACCTTGTTTTAACATGGCTGCTCTTGACTTTAATTGGCCTTATAATAGTCTAATTGATAAGTGTTGTGAGTGGGACAGGGAGGGGGCAAAGGGTTGCACTACGCCCCTGGCTGTGGTGCAGACTTGAGAGGAGCATGCGGGGGCACTGCTGATTATTCAACATGTTTCTCTAATCCCAGCCCTTGTGGTAGGAACCTGTGAAAGAGCCTGGTCTTTGTGCCGGGGGGCTAATCGTGTTTTGGAAACGCCGATCGAGGCTAATCTTCTGGCCTGCTTCTAATGTGGAGCCGCTGATATCCTCTGCTGCGATAAATTAAGCTACTTATTAATCTAATTATGGTACATTCATCCCCACAAACTTTCATGTGACTTGGAAAGCCCCCCCTTCCCCCCTCGTTTCACCATTAACTCCTGCACCCCTTCATCCTCCCCCTCTGCAAACCTTGAGACTGACTCTGCTCTCTCAGACTGCATGGCCCTGGCCGGCCCAATTAGGAGCCCTCAGGATTTTGCCTCTAACGAGCCTCCAGGCTCCAGTCAGCCTTTCCACACAGACTAGGGTCAGCCTTGCTCATTCTACTTACACCCCCTCCAACTTCACCCAAAATCTCCACCTGCTCTTTTCTGCCTTTCTTTACCCATTTCCCCCCTTCATCTCACTTTGAAGGGCCAAACTAGTTTAATGTTATATTAAATTTTATTGTGCAGTTTCTTTGTATGTCTTTATGTCTCACAAAAAACAAGTTAAAAAAACACAAACTGGCTATTTTTTGCTAGTTTTGAAAGCTTCTTTTTTTTTTTTTGCTCCATGTTTCTTCCATCAGTGAACCCTTTTGGCTCTCTTGTAGACTTGTTTTATATTTTCAAATCCAAAAGTGAAAGTGGTCTCTTTCTGGCCTTCCACAGGCTGTGCCATGCTATCATTCTCTGCTTCTCATACTTCTGCTCCCAGCTTTTGCCTGATGTTACTCCCGCTGTATTTGCTGGTCTTTCACAGGGTGCTGTGGCTCTGTTGGGTGGGGATCTTGAGAAGATGTAAGGCTAGCTATGGGGAAGTGAGAGCAGGATGACAGGCCCCTTCCCTCCATGGACAGTGACCCTGAAGGGAGATGAAAGAAGTTCACGTCTGCACTTTAGCAGCTCAAACAGGGCTGCAATCATCCGTGAAGTCTCTCCTACCTCCCCTCCCCCGCTGTCTCTCTTGTGCACCTTACCCTTTCCATACTTTCTTTGATTTTAGGTGGGGTGGAAAAGAGTGTCACAGCACCCTGGTGTTTGAATCCCTCTTTTTCCTCAGCCCCTCCTCATGTCTTTCTCATGATTTGGCTCCTTTTTCCTGGAGTCAGTGGGCCAGTGCTAAACTAGCAAAGCTAACTTTTACCTCTTTCTCAATGGTGCATATTCTGGAATCAGCTACACATATTTTGTTTTGCCCAAAAAAGTACTGATCTTTCTTACATGGGGCTATGTGCACATTGAGCTATGTGCACATTGAGTGCAAGAGTTGTCCGCCATATTGGATGTGATGCAACCATGAGTTGTTAGGGAAAACTGTTTATTTCCCAACATCCAACTTGGATGTTGCTGGCTTTCTCTGACTGAAATCAGTTGCAAACTATACGCTGCACCAAGTTGTTTTTTTTAGTTGCTACCAGATTGTCACTGTTGCCTGTTTTTTAATGTTTATATGCAAATACTTGTTATCTATTAGTCCAATGGTAGTAAAACTTGGAAAAATGTGAAGCAAACCAGAAATGGAGGAGGTTCACCTTCAAAATAAAAGTCAGACCTTTTTGGAATCTGCTGGCTGCAGTGCAGAAGCACAGCTTTTACTTTAAATGTAAACCTTCTTGATTTCCTGTTTGTGTTGCACTTTTCCAAGTTTCACTGCGACTCAGAAAGTAGCTGGAGAGCCTTTGGAGACAAGTCCATCCCTTGTGTTCAGACTAGGACTGCAGCGATATCTTAGCCACCAAAGCAATTACAAGGAGACTTTTGCCAGCCGGTCAGAGAATACTGATTTTTCTGGTGGTTTTTCTGATTTTCCTGTAGTTGACAAATGGTCATGGATCAGTCTCTTGGTATGTATGACTGGGGCCTTATTCACTTGATCTTATGTTGTCACTATGAGTGTTATACATGGAAATCAACTTGATGTCACATAATTAGTGGACAAACATTTGCAAAACCTCAACTGGTTAGCTCTCAAGAAGCACCAAGGCAGAACTGGCACCAACACCCGAACCTGCTCAGTGGACCATAAGAGCTATTTCTATAGAACAGAAGGACAGATTGCTTGTAAGTTTACATTAATTTTCTCATAACACAGTCAAAAATCTTTTAATCGTTGTTCATGGAACTTCATTTAATTGCTCTTCTTACATGACCCTAGGTAACTCACCTTTTACAGGTATATTGTGAGTGGCATTAACCTTCTGCTGCTCCCTTACTCAAATGATGTTGTGGATGTGTTCTTTCTCAAAGCAAAATGGAGGGTTGAGACAACAGGGAAGCACTCTCTATCATTTGTTCTTAGAAACAAAGGTTCTTTGCTGCTATCAAACTCTCATTAGATATGGAGAATTGAGTGTGCGGTCTTCACTACGTACCAAACAGCGAGGTGATAACACAACGTAGAGGCAGGCCAGGATGCTAATTGCATGCCGAATATTTATAGTCCAGACAATTAGCTGTGCCTTTTATATGCAAAATAACAACAGCAGCAGTGGCAACAGAGAGAGGGATGCGGATGGAGGGGGG
>NW_005187411.1:6668902-6670414 GCF_000239375.1 Pundamilia nyererei
GTAAGTAATTAAGATGCTCAAAACAGGACAGGGACATGCAGTCTGTTGTGCTCTGATTTGTTGCTAACAAACACAATAATTAGCCTGTTATTGCAGGATAATGAAGTTGCCAGTGTCCTTTTCCCTCTGCCAAGCGACATCCTGTACAAGGACAATCGCTCCACTGCTCCTGTTACTGTGGACAGGGCCCTGAGGGGAAGGTTGTTGAGAAGTTCAGGGGTCACAAACCATGATCTGGTATGGGAATGGTACGGTGTATAGTGGTAGCATAAGGCTTTACGGCTGTCTTTGTGTAGTGGTGAAGTGGCAACCTAATTTCCATTAGGATGTGGTGTTTTGAGCAGGTATTGCATTTGTTACCCAGTGTTAAATCAAGAAAAATCATAATCCTGAGTTTCAAAAACCTTTAACACGCATGTTCAAATGTGGTCATGAAAAAAGGATAAGTTATGTGAATTTTCTTGCTATTGTGGATTAAGGTTGTTTCAATAAGAATACAGTGTTATAACATAACATATAATAAACTTTCTCCAGTGATACGAACACTGTACATGTACATTTGTGTGTCACAGTGTGTATCTGCCTCCTTTACACATATGTTTGTGTATGTCTCTGACCGCAGGTTCACTGAATCAACAATGCTGTCTGGCGGGATTAGGTGCAGCTAGAGCTGATTTGATATTTGTGGCTGATAGTGCTTGTAAGTACGCCTTTGTTCCCTTCCATTGTGGCCAAGATTAAGGCAAACCTCCTCTTCATCATCCTCCTTCGGTGTAGTAATAACCTAGATAAAGCTAGTCTTTGATTGAATCATTTCTGTGCGTGTTCAGGACCTCCTCTCTTTCTCTTCCTGTCAGCTGTCGCTCGTGTATCAGACGCCTCATATTTACGCTTTATTTTTCTTCATAACTCTGCCACTCTGTTTATTCTCTAAGTTTCTATCTGTAATACCTGTCAGTCACTGCTAGAAACTAATGAGAACATTTGTGTATGTAGATTTCTGCTAATGATGACTTGAATATAACTGAATAATGCCTTTTGATTGCTGTAATGCACAGAGTAATACATGGATTTTCTGATATGTTAGTTTGGGTAGAAGTTGGACCATAGATACATGTAAATTGTTTATTAAGTTCTTAGTGTGCATAGAAGATTTTGGTCACACAGGCCTTTAAATCAGTTGGAGACTTCTGCCAACATCTGATTGCTAGGTAAAAATTAGTATTTCCTGACTGCTAATCAATGATTAGTGGAGGCTGTGAGCTGTTGCAAAAACGGTATGGTGTCGCACCAAATACTTCAGTCATAGGTTTGCATGGAAGACGATGACTTGTCTGCAAACACTCGCAAACTACTCACCGAGTGGTAATGAAAATCTGAAAATGGAGAACATTCACCTTTAAAGTAAAAGTTGCACCTTTTGAAGCATATTCAAGTCAAGTCAAGTTTATTTATAAAGCACATTTAAAAACAACCGAGGCTGACCAAAGTGCTGTACAATAAAATACAAAT
>NW_005187411.1:6670518-6709412 GCF_000239375.1 Pundamilia nyererei
GAGGAGGTAAACTGTTCCACAGTCTGGGTGCAGCCACAGCAAAAGCCCTCTCTCCCCTAGTCTTTAATCTGTACCTGGGAACATCTAAAAGCATCAGGTCTGCTGACCTCAAAGATCTCCTGGGGCGGTAAATGCTAAGAAGCTCTGCCAGGTAAGGAGGTGCAGTACCGTTAAGAACCTTAAAAACCAGCTGTAAAAAAAACTTGTTTGTAGCCGTAGAAAGTATCAAAGACGTAGCTACTATGACATCGCCCATTCGTTTCTGAAGTCCTCTTTTGTTGCAAAAAGATCAGATGTGATGAAGAAGGGTGGGTCTGACTGTGAAACTGTGCTGTCATCGGTTAACAAACACCAGAAACTCAGCAGGAAAGTGCTTACAGACAGCGTGACATAACGCCATTTTCCATTAGGACCATCAGTGGTGACCTTCAGATAGGCAGAAATTTAACTTCTGCACTGGTTTCCTTTTTCCCACCTGGAAGCTACGTTCATGTTTTCTACTGTCTGCGGTAAGGCGCAACTTTTAATTTGAAGGGGAACTTTCTCCATTTTTGATTTGTGTCACACTTTTTCAAATTCCAGAAACCTAATTGAAAGGATGGGTGACTGCGGTAATCTGCTAGCAACTAAAGTAATCACAATGAAGTTTTGTTGCAGCAGCCTCTTTGGAACCGATTTCACTGAGCGACAGTCAGCAACCTCCAGCAACCACTCACCAACCAGTTGGGCAAAACACATTTTCCTAACCTACCAGAGGATCCAGCAGGTTACAGACAGGTCTTTAGATCCATGTGACCATGAGTGCTAAGGTTTAGGAGAATTTAGTTGTGTTTGGTTTCATGCGGAAGTCAAATAAGGACTTATTGATGATGATTATCGCACAGTGTGGCTATTTTAAGTGCAATATTTGTACATCCCAGCATCACAACCAACAAACACACAAAAAAAATCTGTTTTGGTGAAAACAAAATGGTACAGATTTCTTCACAACTTTCTCAGGTAGGATATGAAACCTTTGGCTTCTGGATTTACACATAAACATTATTATGGCACTCAGTTACACGGCATTTAAATGTCCTCATGTACTTAAATAACATATAGAATTACTGTTATTGCTATTATAATATAATTCCTTTAACAAAGTAAATATTGGTCAAAATGCATTAAAATATTCTTAATGAATGTAAGTTAATCGATTATGGCAATGATATATTTGCAGCAGAAATATAATTGAAGAATAAATTAAAGAAGGTTACTTGGAGCAATTTTTTGATATCCTTTGATAAGATTCTCTTGTTTAAAATAGCCTTTCTTACTCTTGTTGATGAATAAACCTGTTTCAAATTCAGTTTATGTATGAAGGGGAAATCATTATATTCTTATATAAACATCATTAGATTATTGCTGCGCAATACTTTAAATTTTGTTGTCGATCTAGTACTGAGTAACTACAGAGTCAGTCTTACAGATGTCAGTACCAATACTTTTAACCTATAAAGGCAGCTTGTGTAGGGCAGAGCAGTGTGTCATGACTTATGAGATGAATCATCATCATTTTAAATCAAATCAGTGTGCTACGTGCTGAACTTAGAGGACAGAAACAAAGTATTGATCCTCTTGCACTAGTATCAGTCCGATATGAAATAATGAATATTTGTTATTTTGGTTTTCACGTTTAAAGAATAAAGAAGGGTCACCCACAGCCAATCAGCTACTTTGATGTAGGGATGCCTACAATACACCTGACCAGGTAGGGCTACTGTACAGTGGACATGCTATGGATTATCTTTGCTCTAACATTTACACCGTCGTGTTTGAGAAGTTATGACCTGCTGACACCATTTTTGTGTGTCTCTTTCTCACACAGATACACACATCATGTATCATCAGTGGTGTTGCATACATGGTCACAAACATACCCCTCCTGTTTACTTACCCACCCGGGGTCGTCACATGACAAAAGACATCTGAAGTCATTTATGTGATTGTGTATCTTTCCCGGCTCTCTCTTATACACACACTAATCTCTACAGGTATTTCTCCTCGGCTGCTGTTATTAGAATGCAGCAAATGCTCTCTATTGATGCATGTCAGAGCCTCATTCTTTCATCTCCAACATTTAATTTACCGTCCTGTTGTGCCACTAATCCTGTGTCGTGCCATTTCCTCCGCTCCTCAGATTGCTCTCTCAAAGCCCCCTCTCCGCCAGATAAAGAGGAAGGTAATCGCCATTGTCTGGCTACAGATACACCAGTGCTGGCTCCCCTTCTCTCTGCAGCCCCAAATTAAAGGGCCGTCCTGCCCTCGCGCCCCCTTAATCACTGGCCTCGTCTCTCTGAGCGAGTGGACCCCAGGGCTGGTGCACTTTCATCCACAAATAGGCTTTCAGTGAGAACCACCCAGGGCTGGGCTCCTCGCAGGAGATCCCCACACACTCCTTCGCTCTGTCTTTCCTGCACCACTCTCACTCCCAGCCTCACACACTCGCTCTTCCTCAGGCCCTCCCTCAGTGATTGGACATGAAGAGTATTCTACTTTCACTTCTATTGCACCCTGATGAATTGAGTCTTTCTCTCTCCTCAGGAGGTCTGACCCACAAGTCTGCTAAGGAACTTCAAAGTGGTAGTGCACAGAGTCATTTCAGCTGTTTTAACTACAAGTGGAGGCAGCAACGCCTTCCACTGTGTACCTCTGGTTGCTAAAGCTATAAAATTTGCAAGCTGTCAACACAGCTAAAAATCATGCAGTTTCAAATGTGTTTCATATACAGACATTTCATGGAATTGGTAACCCAGAGTGTGCATTACTGACTGATATAAAAAGCATTTCTGTAATAGCGTGCTCTCATCCATGCAGGGTAAATTGGTGATGAGGCAAAAAGCATCTAAACTCCACAGATAATCAGCTACTTGACTGTAATTGACTGAAAGATTCTGCTTGATACTCACAATCATGAAGTTAGGCTGCACCATTGAAAATATAATTGATTGCCGACACATTGTAGGGTTGTGGAGGTCAGCCCCCTGCCCTCAAATATGCAGAACCACTCAGTAGCATTTAGCTAATTTCTGCTAATTGAGGCTGTTGCTCTCCTCTGCTGAATTGACATAACGCTGGAGGGCTCAGCCAAATCATCACCATTATGACATTAGTAAGAGCTTATCCAGCGCTAAGAGCTTGAGCTGATACTAACACTAAGGAGTTTAGGATGCTAAGATGAGGCCAAGCAATTGCAGTAGCTGTGGTAAGACTGATGGACAACAATGAAAGTTTACAATAAGGATCAAAGATCCTAGCAGGGTTAAGGGAACTATCCAATTAAGAAAACACATCATGCAAACCCCCCCCCCCCCACTAATAAAAAACTGTTTAGCTTGAGCAGCTGCTGTCATGTACAAAAGAGCGACTGGTCTTTGCTATCCAGTTAGCCTGTCTGCCCTTCTTATTAAGAATCCTGGGGGGGAAAAGATTCTCCTCTTTGCTTGGCTGTTTAATACACACTCAGAGCAAATTATTAGGGAAATATTATTGTGCTTTTCATGAAACAAGGATGGGGGGACATTGGCCAAGGGTTCTGGTGCAGTGGGGGGAAAATGATTGCTTGTAATATGTCCCAAGTTGTAATCCTTGGACAAGAGATTGTGGGCTCCTTTTTAGCCAACAGAGGGGCTCTGGCTGGGGAGAGGCGCTGGGCTTAATTAGACTTGTCTGGGGAAGAGTTGGGCTTTAGGTATAGCTAATTAAGATCATAGCTGTGGCTGAAATGGTTTAAACTGCACTGTAATGCCAGTCAGATCCCAAAGAATCAGACAAATGTATGTGAGATGCTATTTTCTGTTGTCCAAAAGTGGACATCTAGGTAATCTGGGCAAAGGCAGAATGGATGGTTCCCTGTATGGTCTTTATGTTGATGGAAACATGAAGGACTACTACTACAATTTTGCCGGTATGATGAGACTTCATTTAACCTTAGTTTTATGATGTTTTTCAGTGATTTCCAACCATGCGATGCGACAAAGTGAAAACCTTCAAAAGCGAAGGGTTTTGGAGGTGGTGGTGGCCACAGACCATTGCTCTCTCCTTATTTCATCCTAACAGATCTTTCTGTAATTTTGCTTTTTGCTGCTCACTGTTACCTGCTCCTTTGTGCAAAGAGAAACAGGAGCAGCATTAACACAGCCCCACAGCATGACCTCCAGTGTTGTAAGAAAGAGATTCCATGAGTGTGAAGTGAGATCCTGACCTTCTTTAGTGGGACCTGTGCTCACAGCTCAGTGCTGTGCAGCTTGAATGGCATTCATCTAAGAACACCAGAATTGGCCACTGTCGCCTCATTCTTTTCACAGATGAAAGCAGGTTCACATGGAGCACTTGTAAGAGATTTTTGCTAAAATCACAGATACATTAAAATTGTGTGAGTTATCGAGATAAAGCATAGATTTTAGAGATTTAAATGAACACATTAAACAACTATTTGAATGTGAGAGGTGGTGTTGATAATAATCTTGATCACCTTTGGTCTCTCTGATAGTGGGACTGATGCATACTGAGGTGCAAAAAGTGACCTATCAAATCATAATTGAATCAAATATAGCTTATTAGATTCAAGTAACATAAGGATAAAAGCTATTCAAATATAACAGAGTGCAGTGCCGTCTACATTAGGTCAATCGCCAAATCTCTGTTAGTCCGTCTGCTAGTTCCTGGGCCTGTTTGCGCCAGAGACACTTGATAATAAGAGTGGAACTGAATCAAACTGGAGCCCTCTTGTGTCTTCTGGCGGGCAAAATGGTTGGAGGCCAAACAGCCGTTCCTATAATCCTCGCTATTGACAGGGCCTGCTCTGTTCTCCGCCTGATCTGTTTGGTCTGTCAAGTTAAGGGAGCCCCTCTAGTGCTTGTGGGAACCAAATCTATAAACAAACCCTCAAATGATCTCAGAGCCTTCCTTATGTATTGTCCTTGGCCTACCATCAACCCTGCTGCTTCAATCGGAATTATTATTTAATTGGCCCCTACAACAAAACAGCAATTTTTTGTTCCTATATTGGAAGGGGGGGATTATATTTCAGCTCACACACGTTTGAGGTTTGGCGGTAGCTTGGTAATAAAGTTGGAGGCTCGCTTCATATTGAGAGAATATGCCTCACACCAGAATAAAGGCGTGAATGAATAGAGCAGTGGAGAAATACATTAGATATTTCACTGGAGCTTTTGAGCCCTTTCATCATTTCATTCATCTTTGTTCGGACCAGACCTTTCTTGCTGTGACTTTGTTAAATTTCAGTATTTCATCTCTTGTTCGTTTCGGCTAAGGGTGAAGAGGGGAGGGAGCTTTCTAAATGTTGTCGCATAGCTGTGATAACCAGGCTCTCTCTCTCTCCGTCCCCTCTGACCAGCCGTCACCTTTAAATCTGCCTTTTCATATTCTTCTCAAAGCGTCTTGTCCATAGAAAAGGCGCCTGCCAAACCGGATCTCTGGACAAACAACAGAGTGTGGAGAAAGTGAGAGATTGGAGACCTATTGGAGGCAAATTATTTAACCACTGGTGAAGAATAAAAATGCCTCCTCTTACTTCTGCCTCGCTCTCCTGTTTTCCATATTGTTACTGGTTGTAATAGGAAAAAAAATTCCATGATTGCCTGTGGACTTCAGGAGCCTTTTACTATAATCAACAACTACTTCTTCTTAAAGACTCTTGAGCTGTACGGCATCCTCATACCTGGACTTGTTCTTGCTAAAAGGCCCCTGATTTGCATTAAACAGTCAGTCTTGATGCTTCATGCTTCTATAGGGTGTGAGTGACAAATCTGGACAGCAGTGTGAGTAAAGAGTACATCTACCTGGGTGGTTGTCCGGTGACAGGTTGCCAGAGAGCGCAGGCCGACTTGACCGACAGGCCTGCGATGGGCGACGACAGCATGGCCTCCTCGCCCGTGAATAGCTGGAGGCCCAGTAGCACCTTCAACTACATCTGCCAGCGCTTCAGAAAAAGGAAAATATTCAAATGGTAATCGGAAGCCTGTGAATCATAAGCCCAAGGTAAGCTATGTAATGCTGGTAAGACAGTGAGTAGTGCTTTATTTGTGAAGAGGGAAATCCTTTTTGCCATTCAGGGGAAGAATTGCAACAGTAATACCATTAACTTGCACCCTGAATCGCCAAATGCCATTTAATTGCCAATAGCAGCCCATTGTTAGGAGTGGGTGAATTTAGCCTTCAGCGCGGCTGTGTTTATACGTGTGAGGGCAAGAGGGGATAAAAATGGAAGGGTTTATGTTGCAGGGGGGGTTGTAGGGTGTCATAGTGTAAGATGTCTGAAGAATGATGGCCCCTCACACATGCACAATCACACACAAGCAACCGACGTCTAACTAAAGCTCCGAAGTAACTAGCTTAACTAAAGTCTTTAGGGAAAGTAAATTCGGACAAACTCCTTTCTCCTTAATACCTGATTTGTTCAACAACATGATTTGGGGCGCGTCTATTCAAGGCCCTTTTGGGCCGAGCCGAGGTCTTAAGGCTCAAGGCTTGTACCTCGCGGTTATTGTTGGCTGTTTAGGGTTTGTCTCAAATCTCCTTGTGCGGTTGTGTGGACGCTCCTAATGCTGGCTAATGGGCTTCGGCAGAGTAGCAGTCTCACAACTCCCATTGAGGACCCCATGGAAAGCAGCATAAGCTCCATCGAATAAAGGCTCTGGCCAGACCTTTCTTTTGGAGTTTTTTATTATTGGGAAGAGGCCACCCTCCATCACCCCCATTTTCACCCCAAATCTCCTGTCCATTCTCCTTTGGATCCTCTGTCCTCATCGACCTCCCTCCAACCTGATCAACACCAGCACCCCTTCTCCGGACTACAAGCCCAAACCCATCAGCATTGTCATTACGCCCCCTCCTCCTCTCGAAACCTGCCACAGTCCAAGACGTTGGCCTCCACCCCCAGCCTTGTCTCATACCGTCGATGCTGACCCTGACAGCCATGTCCCGGGGCGGGCTAAATTGAATGTGAAATGCATGGTGGGTCCTCGCAGACTCCATTGTGCAAAGGAGGAGTCTGGGAGGCAAGCAGCGTCACTGCTCCTCAGTGCTGATCGAGTTTGACAGCACAACGGGAGGAGGCAAGAAAAACGTTCTCCTGCTCTCTTTCAGAACTGAAAGAGGGCCTTTTTCAGTCACCCCCACCACCCTCACCCCCACCAACCACCTTACTCACCATCCAGCTCTGCCTTCCCTCTATCACCCTGTTCTCTTCTTTTCACCATGCACTGAAATGGGCTGCAGCTTTCTTTTGACCACTTGCTCCCCTGAGATCACACTATATTTCATTGAGCTCATCCTTGAAATGACAACAGAGGAGTTCCATTTCAACGCAATGTCATCTCTCCTTGCTTTCTACTGTTTTTCATCTGCAACTGAACAAACTCCACCCCCTTCCACTGATTTCCGGGGTGCTTTGTGGATCTTAAAAACACTTCCCCTCTTCAAATTTAGCTTAGAATCCACTGATGTCATTAAGTTTAACCTAAACTGTTCAGACTATGTAACCAGCGTTTTCATATAAGTAGGTTTGATCTATGCCTGTGCATGAGAGCTAATGTCTGTGAGCGTACTATTGAAAATGCCATTTGTTTTGTTCTGCTTGGCCTCAGGCAGCCCCTCTCCCTTGGATGCTGCAAACCCCTCATTTAATGCAAATGACAGTCATCAGCAATCCAATGCATCTTTCATCGCTGCACATTGCCTAATCAATGTGAAGTGCTGTGTAAAAAAATACATTGCCTCCCTGTAATAGTTGTTTTTGACCGAGTCAAGTGCAGCTCCTAGAATTAATCCCAACCTGAGATTCAATTATGGGCGCCTGGCTAAGCAGGAGAGGGATAGCACCGTAAGCAGGAGTGAGGGGACTATGATTGTGTGGTGGGGTTGGGCTCTATGTATCTGTGTGTTGTGTGAAGTGTATGTATGTGTGAACATTCCTAGCTGTGGACATGCAGGTGAAGTAAATTACAAGTTCAAATTTAGTGTTTTTCTTTGACCTTGCTGTCTTGAATCAGGGGCAAAAGGCCCTCCAGTCTCTTCCTGCAGGAGACTCATCATCATTCAGAGGCAGCCCACGTCAGTCTCCCTGGCCCTTTTGCACTCTGCGTTGCAAAGGGAGATGTGGAAAATTGGCTGGTGGAAATTCAGAGCTGTGAAAGCTCATTGTCACCTTTTTCTAATGAGTTCCCTGATCATCAGATCAGTTCTCAGTTCTGACGCTGTTTGAAGAAAAGGAAAAAGAAGGAAGCGTAGCCTGGCTGCGGGAGACAAATGGGAGCTACATCGTAGCTTCATCAATGTGCATGGAAGTCAGGCTTCCGGAAATTCATTTCTGCAGCCCGTGCCAGATAAGCATGTTTCAGGTTAGCATTTGTGCAGTGTGTTTTTGAGGAGACGCCATGTTCATTATAAGGTGTTAGAGTGGCTCTTGTAATTTTCTTTCGCATTTACATACTGTTGTTCTTGGGATCCATCAACACCTCAATTGTGTATAACGACCAATTTGAAGATATTAGATTAGCCCACCCAGCGCGCACCTCCACTGGGTAGATGGGTGGGAATTTAATTCAGAACCAAAAAGTAAGATCAGGGTTTTTGAAAGTATTGGCATAAAAGTGAGCCTACAGCGTCTGACTGCAGCAGATGTACACATCTGAATGAACGTATGCATCAAAAATTAGCATACTTCCCAGCTACACACACACACAGATTACACATGAATATTTGCTGTATATACGCTATTTAGTATACACTAAAAGTTGATCTTCTACCAGCCCAAGGACACTGCTGCTGTCTTCCATCCTCCCCCTCCTCTACCCTTCCCAACAGTGGGCCAATGACAACATAAACACAGAAAAGGCAATTTAGCTCCCTCTTTTAGAACTACTTTGAAAATAAAGGAATTTTAATTATGGACACAATGAAAAAGAAAAAAGGACTAAAAAGGGAGAAAACATTCACGCACAGTAAACAAAGCTGAAACAATTATCTTCTGGTGACCAGTCGGTGTTTTTAGAACAGTCATTTTTAATCTTTTATTTACTGCAAAGAGAGAGAGGGGGAGTGAGAGAGCGAGAGAGAGAGGACAAGAGGGAGTGAGAGAGAGAGGGATGGCGATGAGATGGGTGAGGGGGGTGAGAGAGGGTAGGGTGAAAGAGAGAAAGATAATATGCATATATTTTAAATATCCCCACCCTCACAATCAAAAGATGCGTTTTTTTTTATTAGGGAAACAATTTTGCTACACACCCGGGTGGAGGAGGGGGTAGTTTGTCATTTGTTGTTGGAAATTGCTCGCCGTCAACCCCCCAAAGACAACATTGCATTTTCCCATTCATCAGTGAAAGAGAATGGAGTGACACTGTGAGTTTCCTGCGGTACGATAAAGCAAACCACAACAACAGCAACACAATACATTGTGATGACGGTGGAATGATTTTAGAGTTAGCATAATTGAACCTAGAAGGAGGCCTTTTGTTGCTATGTGGTGGTTATAATAGGCAGGTGATTGACATTCAGACAGTTTGTGTGTTGACCTCATATTCATAATACACACCATTACGTTTAATGGTCAATTTCAGATGTGAAACACCTTCTCTCCCCCGTGCAGACAATTGCATTCGCACACTGCTTTGTGAAATGGTGAGTAACAAATCAGGCCTGTTCAGCATCTTGGACATGGTGACTGTTGCCTGGGTCTTGTTATTTGCAAAGGAGCTGTGCTTTGGGACGCCAGAGTAAGTGAAATATAATTAATCTATCACATCTATTCCAAATGAGCCATTGACACCTTGGCTTTGAAGCTGTGCTGCTGCGTGGATGTAGATGTGTATCAGCTGTGTCTGGCCCCTGGGTGCCTCAGATATAAACATTCACGCCACCGGATGCTGTTATCCTCTATTGAGTGACACTGATGCGTTATGTGGGATTGGCTAAGATAGCAAGGCAAAAGCTACAAATCTCCATTTGCAATGAGGAGAAAATTCCATAGGATTAATTTTCTGTATAAGACCCCTGCCTGGGCCCCCGCCCCCACCTCGTCCACAACTTCAGCTGTGCAGCCTGGTGTTAAAAGACCCAGAGGAATACTGTCTTTGTCATCCTGCCGTTTGGGGCTGAAGAATAAGAGAAGTTTTAATCCCCATTGTCCACGAGTCTGCTGGTTGGTGGTGGGGGGGTCGGCGGCTGTAAGATGATCCAACTGGCCACACTAATCCCTCCATACCACTTTCGCCTTCACATCAAAAACACCCCCACCCTCCCACAAAGCAGCGGTCTTGTGCGTTGGACCCCAATGTGCAAATTCTAAAGAGGAAAATGGAGCAAAGAAAAAGTTGCAACAACAGAGCAGAATAGACTTAAAGACAGTTGCACAGAAGACAGGGCGAGCTCTGGGGTGACGGTGGGGGTATCACGGGCTCCTTCCAGCCTGCTAGAACACACGCTCCCTCTGCCGCTGCTCTCCCCCTCAGGTCGGGCCATGATGCTGCTGCAGTTGCTCTTTTATAAGGTCTCCCTGGCAACTGGAATATTTCCCAAATCCTGTGTATTTTTTTTCTTCATTTTCTAGAATGACTACAAGCCAGGGGAAAGGGGACAGGTGCCACTCAGCCGAATGCACATGGGCTTACCGTTGTACACAAATACCAACTGTGATACACCATATTGTTTTTTTTCTTTCTTAAATCCCACTGGATAAGCCAGCATAACAAAAAGACAGCCAAATGTTAAAAAGTGGGTATTGTGTTATATTTTTGCTGGTGGATCAAACGTGACTTTTAAGATGTATTTAAGGAAATAAGTAGTTCTTCATAATATTTACTTACATACTGTTTACTTGCATGGAGAAACTGGTCATTTTTATGTGGTTTTTACCAAAGCTGCGTGCCTTTTGTGCAGTCTTTAGAAATAAGACCACACCAGAAATGACCAAAAAAGACTTTGAGGGATCTATTCTGTAAGCATTTGATAACATTATAACAGCCACATCCTTACGACTGTGATGGTAAATATTAAATGTGACACCTTGGTGAAGTGGGGTTCCTTTTATTATGAGGGTCAGAGCATCCACAGCGACAGGACCAGGGAAGTATATGAGAGATTAGGGCAAAGCTCAAGGCCACTGAAGTCATCAGGACGATCCTTGTTGTGGCCTCTGGGGGCACACACACACACGCACACCGGAGATGCACTGATGAAGTTCACTGTAACCGAGAGTGTGTGAGGAGTCAGGGTGGGGGCAGGGAGCAAAGACACAGGGGGTGGTGGTGTGTGTGTCTGTGTGAGGGAGCCAGGAGACAGCCGTTTAAAATTCTGTTTCCTGCAAGTGAGGAGGCTAATCCTGCCCCCATAATTCCCTGCAGCCAAAAGCACCCCTCCTTCCTCAACATCACCACTCCCTTTTTCTCTATCTAGCTCTCCCTCTATCTCGCTCATTCTCGCTCTCTTAGTGCACACTCCATGAGTGACAGCACAATGCCCAGGCCCTCGCACGCTTATCTAACTCTAGCAGATGGTCGACTTGGATCAATGCACACACGCCACGATCAATGGCTGCGATAAAGAGCGGCGGGGATGGTACCCTCTCCCTAGCTCCCTCTTTCCTTCTATCTGCCTCCCCTCATGCCCAGCCTGCTGCCCCCTGCCCAATTGTTTCTCTTTGACGCCTGTTCATCTGCATCTGCACTGGCACCTACCCGGCGGCAGGCCCTCTGCTGGTACTGAGGCCCCGCTGATGGCAGGGGTGGCGGATGCGCTGTCCCCGGCATCCATCCATCTCGCTCGACCTGCTCCCTGGGAGAACTTTGAGCCCTCTTTCTATCACGCTTATCATGAGATCACTGCTTCATCTCCTCCTCGCCCACCCTCCTCAACTTATCTCACTCTCTCTTTCTCTCCTGCATCGGCTCTGGCTGTATCTCACATGTTAATCTCCCACAGCTGTACACATTCTCTTCAGCCATACAGCGCACCTTCTGCCTCTGAACTTCTTTGCTCTCCTTGAATGCACCGTTTATTATGTAGTTACCATCATCTGATGATGCAACATTGCGCTCATCTGTTAACAGCTGTATGGGATGTTTGCACAAAAAACATTTCCTCTTTCTTATACGCTACAGGCACTTTGATTCAATATCAGCCAAAGGTCAAAAGTGGCTGTCTAATTGGACACTGACATAAATGAAGTGAATCAAAGTGGGTCATAGACAGAACTGTGAAGAGAAAGTGGAGCAGAAGTCTGACTGAGTGAATCCCCAACAGGAACTATGGGTGGAAGTGGGCCAGGGTGCACGCTGGTAAACAAATTTAAACACCATAAGCAAGGATTGTATTCAGAAACACACAGGGGAGTCTGACAGACACGAGAAAAACCCCCACAATTTCCACAAAATACATCAGTTGTATTTATTTAAGCGCAGTTATGTCACTGTAACTTTATGATCGGACTCCCTTTGACATGAAAGTCACATTTTCTCTTTCAAGTACAGTTAAAATGAGCAGAGGCAAAGATTTTCTGATTTTATTCTTTAGAAAGTGTTACAATAACACAGCATTCATTGCTTTTTCATTGCAACACTACTTCTATAAATGCACCTAATATTCTCCTTTATAAATCTGACAGTTCAGGCCACTTAACCCTAATGTTAAATTTGTAGTGTTGAAGAATTACATATGGAAACTGAACATTTCCTGAATAATCCACAGACCACAGTGTCAGTAGATTTCAGAAGTGGAAAATTATTTCTCATGTGTCATCCATGAGAACAACAATGAAATTCTACTCGACTTCATTGTAATTGTATGGATTTAATTTGATTTCAATTTAAAGTGACTCTTCAAAGTAAAACTGCTCTGCTTTCTGGTCAGTTATTAAATGCCTCTGTTGATGCATTTAATAACTGACCAGAGTCGTATTTAATTCATGGTGCAGTGTTTCAGCGTGTTATTTTGGTGCTAGCAGAAAATCGAACCAAATGAAACAACTTTTGTCCTTCCAGGAAACAATATTGTATTATACAGCTCTTACTTGGTACCCATAGGACTAATGCCTTAACATGAGGCCACGTGACATGTCAGCTACCTAAACTTTGCCTAAAGAGCAGCTTCTCCCTTTCCTTCTTCCATAAGGAATTTGTAATTGGCCGTTGGTGATGTAATGCGGTTCATAATAAGCCCATTAAAGCCTTTCTCTGTGCTGATGGAAAACGCAGTGGCAATATGGACACCTCCGCTATTTATACCTCTCAAATCCTCATGCATATTCACACAGTGCAGAGACAGGGAAAGAGCAGGCAGACACCCTGACAAATAAGTGGCTGGATCTCATTTCTTTTGGAGTCTAAGCTATTTCAGCTCACTGGGGCCTCCTTCCCTCCTCAAATTGTGGCCACAGCCACTCTCATACTCTGCCTGCCTTCATTTGGTCTTGGTCATCATGAGCAAGAAATGTGTGTAAATGTTTGTATTTGTGTGTATGACAGAGCAAGAGTGAGTTGAAGAAGGAGAAGAAAGGTGATAACTAGGCTGCGCTAAAGAGTCTAATCCATCGGTTGAGGCCCCAGGTTCTGTAACTCATTTTATACTTCACCATCAGCAAAGCACACCTACCTATAGGTGTCATCAAGCATCTGTATCTCTCATCAGTCACACTGAATGCTTTGCCTTGCACGAATGATTCTTCAGGCTGACTTGTACCACATTTTTATCTGTTTCATCTTGCAAAATTAATACATCTTCATAAAACCACAGAATACAGCCTTTAGATATAGACTGCAATCTTAAGATCGTCCTATAAAGATGTATGTGTGTTCCTCAGTTTGGTGAAGTAATTAGTATTCAGACAGGCAACTCACGTTTGAAATAACTGAGGTATTACAGTAGTAGAATAAGGCTAGAGCATCTGGGCTTCAAGCTCATCATTCCTATATGATACCCACAAAAACTGGGGAGTGATGAGCAAATATGATCAGGGAGCCTTAAGGTGGATGCTAGGGTGGTGGAGGAGTTGAATCAGCAGAGCATGATGTAGGGTTGCAGCGCCAAAGACATCAGAAGGAGTAATGGGAAATTTTGCAGCTTAAATAGACTACTAAATAAATTTGTCCCATATATGATGTGAGGAGAGTGAGGTACATAAATGTTTTTGACACACTTTGGTTCAAGTTTCCTGGCTAAACTAATTCACCTGCTTTACACCATTAATAGATTTTCAGTTCTTATTTTGATTATGGTACATGATAAAAGAGGGAGCTTAAGCAACGCTGACGTTTCTTACAAGAGAGACTATGACAACAAATTTCTACTGTTATTTTTTCTGTAGCATGTGCCAGTAATTTGTTTCCATAGTGGAATATGCTGAAGTTAATAATGATTTTTTTTATTTTTAAGTGGACACATGCTAACATCTGCCTAACATCTGGGAGAGTAACAAGGCAGAGCTTCCTTTATCAAGATGAAGGAAGAGCTAATGGAAGAAAATGCCCATTGAGTTAGAAAGAGTTTCACTTCTTGGAACATTTCTATTAAGAAACAGACTTCCCAAACTGCATCTTCTATGTTAAAATTCACGGACATTATATATTCTAAAACTTTAGAAACGATATATCGAGTGATTAAAAGAATGTTCCAATTTGTATTTTAAGTATGTGACTAAGAGATGGAAAATATGATTTGAGGGGGTCTTATAAGTTTGAAAAACCTAAAGTGAGAACCAATGTTAAGTATAGATGTGTGTCAGTTTTGGGAGTGAAATTATGGAATGGACTTAATGATGAACTGAAGATGTGTTTTTCATTTTGTATTAATTAATTTTTAATTTTTAATAATACAAATTGTTAATATTATTAAAAATTTGTATTATACAAGGTTATAGAAATTTGGTTTGATGAATAATTTTGTGTTGATTTAATTCATTGATTTATCATTGATTTCTTTTCAAACTGTTATGTAACTTATTTATCAACGCTATTTATTTTCTTGGTTAAGGTTTTGATTATTCCTATGGGGGTAGGATAATTATAAGGCACAAGGCTTCAACCTATACCTTTTTCGGTTACTGTTTGATTGAGTACTTTTATGTAAAATTATAATCTGTTGTTGTTGTTGTTGACTGAAAAATAAATTTCATTTCATTTCATTTCATTCCTAAGAAACATGCACAATTTAACATCAGCTTAAATCAAAGAATTGACCCTTTAAATTAATATTAATGAAACAGCCACATCATCTGAAGGTGAGTGGTAAGGGCCAGAGTTACTATGTGCAACAAAAGCAGCTCAATGGCTCGTCAGAACTAGCCCCAAAGCAAGCCCAATGCTCCGGGATCATTAGCACTAGGGGTTACTAGGGGTGACATGTGGGTGGATGTGTGCATGCAGCAGGATTTCAGTATAAATATGTATCTTAATTTGAAATCTGTATTATTATTAATGTAATTTTATGAAAAAGGGGTCCACCCAACCAGTGGAAAAACAGTTGTCCTTGCTTCACAGCAAGAAAAGGGCTCACGTGAACGTAATGTGAGAGTGAATAAATGAAGTGGACTTTAGTTCAGTGTGGATAGGTTTCAGAAAGTGAGCATCTTAGGCCAAAGACGCTGCTCCAATGGGTAACTGTGTGCTGAAACTTTATTTAGACACTAAGTTGTTTGTTTCTTTTCTTTTGTTTCTGACCGCTCCATTCCCATGCTAATTATCATCAGGCGGTTCCTGTGTGCTAGCAGAGCGCAGCGGCACAGCTCCCACATCTACCTACTGCTGGACAGATAGTCTGGCTGACCACACTCAGCTATTGTCACATGAGCTGTTGTCTGAAGAAGCCGTGCTCCCCCTCTGTCCCACTTTGTTCCCCTACCCACACTTCTTAATCCTGCTTAATTTGAGTGCAAAGAAATTCACATGTGCCAGTAAGAACATTTACAGAGTACACTGCCTCCATTCCCCCCTCCAAAATAAAACAGAGCTTAAGCACTAAGCTGTATTGATCTTACAACTTGATAGTGTGATTAAGGGGTAAGATGGCGCCCCTAAAAAAGTGCACACTTTAAGATTACAGGCCACGCTACACCACTTTTAATCGGAATTCATTAGTATGGGTGCAGAACCTCGGCAGGGATGCACCCCTGAGTCTCGACGCAGACTCTGTTTTGGCCTGGAAAGAAGAAAAAAGGTAAAGAACAGTTTGACAGCTATCAAAGCAGAGGAATGGAGAGAGAGGGGGGCGAGGGGGAGCTATGGGCTAGAGAGAGAGACAGATTTGTCCCAATGGAGATTTGAACACCTCTGTGCTGTGGGTGGGCAGACTCTTGGAGAGACACAGAGCTAAGGGGCTGCACGGCCACCCGGTAGAAGGAACTCTACACTCCAGCGTTGGTAGGCATTAGTTCAGCACCAGCTCTTCAGCTCATACACACACTGACAAACCCAAAGGCTGTAGAAGTAGCAGCTTTGATCATTGAATCACTGGCAGAGACGACAAGAACAGATCTACTAGTTCCATTTAACCCACTTCCACTAAATGACGAAGAAAAAAAACCTTCATTTTTCCCCTCACAGCATTAAAGTAGCAGAAGCTGTTCTGTCCAGCAAGGTAGTATCTCCGTTTTATTAAACAGACATTATCATTTTTCCTGTCAGTTTGGACTTAAATCGTCAAATATTAAATGTACTGACAAACAAGAGAGAGGGAGAAAAAAGAAACATCACCATGAAACTGAGAAAAATTGACATATTTTCCTGAAATTTTTCAAACATTAAGCCAAAAGGTAAGAAGCACAACATAATATATATATAAAAAAAATCCTCAGTTGACAATGGCAGTATTTCATTGTTTGGGATACTGAATGTAATGTCTCAGATCTCACTGGCATCTTCCTCTGGCAGCCCCACTTGCTTTCCTTTTTGTATTTTCATTGTGGATTGTTGTTTACTAGCTTCAGCGCATTATATCAGTGCCTCTCTTTCCTCAAAACACCTACTCATTTGAAGACTGATTCATTCCAGGCTAATTCATATTCCCAAGGGATTAGAGACATCTAATTTGGTGATATTTCTGTCATGCATACTTTGGATGTAGTATTCAAACAGTCGTCCCCTCCCCGTTTGCCACAGTACAAACACACACACACATGCATGCAAAACCAGAAACACTCCAACACATCATGTAGTTATCTTGCGTGCAAAGCCAAGTATTTTCTTGTGTGTTTGAAAGATTCTCAGTTCATGTCCTGGTTGGGCATCTGCATTGTGGTGCGATTGGCAGATAAGAGTTCAAAATCAGGACAGGGAGGGAAAAATGTAAAAAAAAAGAAAAAGAAAAAGATAAGTATTTCTAAAATGCAATCAGGGTACAGAGGCACATTGGAACGTTACATGCCAATGGATCCAGATAAAAGAGAGAAGCAGAAAAAGTCTGAAAGACTTGGACAAGACCCCAAACTATGCAATAAACAGATTATATCCCAAAATAGCAATCAGCTGTTTATGGATGCGTAAAAAGATCAGAGTTAAAGGTAAATATGAATGAATTTAAGCTGCAATATGTAGAAGTTCTGCAGTACGGCATCCTTGCTCACAGTTAGAAACTCGCATCGGCAATAGATGACTAAATATAAGAGCACCGTGGTGTAGTAACATGGTTAAAAATGGATGGATGGATTGGTTTAGTAAAGTGAAACACTCAGTTTATTTAAATCCAGGTTGAAGACTCACCTGTTCTCAGCTGCATTTGAATAAAGCACCAAATCCACACTTTTAAGCTTAAATTTCAAAACTTACATTTTAACTACTGCTTTTATCTACTGTTCTGATTTTATCTGTTTTGATTTTATATACTGTTTTGTTTGTTTGTTAATTAGTTTGTTTGCTTGTTTTAATCAATTTTAAATCATGCTTTTTATTTATTTTTGTTTCTAATGTCTCTGTAAAGCACTTTGAATCACCTTGTTGTTGAATTGTGCTATACAAATAAACTTGCCTTGCCTTGCCTTGAATTTCTAAACAGTATGTCACTCAGTGTGTTGGTCATATATTACTCTGTTACTCATCCAGTAATAATGTTAATAATGATAACAACACTGCCACAACCACTGTGCAGGGATTAATTTGTCTCCTGATGTAGCATCTGAACGCTTTGATCAAGTGTCCACATCTCAATTAAATGGTTTTTGGTGGAAAAACACTACCTTTGCTTTTTAGTGTGAATTTTTAAGTTGACCAAGATTTTAATGCTGAACAGGTTATCAACATTACAAATAAGTCAGTATTTCAGTGAAACCAGCTATGACTTACAGACAGTGCTGCTGATGAAAACAGGGAACGGAAGCTGGAGGCAGCTGAGATCAAGGTGCTTGGGTTTTACTTGGGTGTTTCAGAAGGACGGCTCAGGTTGAACAGTGCTGGAACTAAGTAAGAGAAGCTTAACTGAGTGGGACTGGACACGTGCACAGGAAATAAACTGGGTATACTGGGATGCTGTTGATAGAAAATGAAGCTTTAAAACACCTAACCTGCACACAGTGACTTTGATATTCATAAAGTCAGAAGTGTTGATGATGTTTCTCTGCAGTGCGCCCTGTTTTTCAGAGGGTGGTGTGACAGTGATGGATAGCTGTAAGCTTGGTACCAATAAGAGCCTCCGAGTGGTCGATCTGGGGCCCAGGACTCTAGTAGATGGACCCTCCAGGAGACCTACTCTAAATTAAATCCTCTGAGGCTGCCAGGCTACACTGATGCTTTCCTGTGCCTCACACCCATTCTCAGCCACTGCCTCCAGCCAGCCTCACTTTTGTTCCCCAAGAACAAGTTTTTCCTCCTTAATTAATTCAACAGAAAGTAATTAAACCTTTGCATTCTGCCGACGGGCCACGTCTGCCCCCACCCTTACGAGACACAAAGAAAAGGTAGGATGGAGAAAAGGGGCACAAGAAATTAAGAGCACTCAGTGCCAAATGACCGTCGGAAGCAAAACAATATTAGCCCCCTGAGTTAGTAGCCAGGACTCATAATAAAGGAATAACAAGACCAGGCATCGAGCTGAAATGAATGCTCTGCGGTGGTAGAGCAGGTTGTATTGTTCGGCAGGGAGATGAAGGCTGCTGACATAGACGGCTCTAGCCACAGAACCACTCTTAATTTGCTGAGTGGTGTAAGTCCTCAGGGGAGCGTGTTGTTTGGCCCTGAGGGGTAATAATGTACTTGGCAACTTCACTCCTGCATTCAACACTTTATGTGAGCATTTAGAAAAAACCCACCTCACTGTTTTAAGCCTATTCTTGAAATCACACATATATATAGTACTGTGCAAAAGTTCACAAAGCAATGGGAAGCATCTGATTGGTCCAAAATTCATGCAAGCAACACCAAACATAAGCAACCAACATTTTAACCCAAAGGACCCTGAGCTGCAACAGCTTACCTTTCGACAGGTAAGAAACAGTGTGATCACATTACAGTCTTAGTGTTTTACTTTAGTGAACCTGGCAACTCTACAATCCTACCAAAGCACTAAACTGCTCTTGAATATTCGTAGAGCCAGGCTCAAAAGCAGAGGTGATAGAGCCTTTTCAGTGGTGGCTCCCACATGACAGCAGCCAAGTCTCTCAATCAGGTTAAAAACCTACTTGTTCTCCTTTTTTTGCAGGTCTACTTGAACAGGATGCCCTGGCTTTTATCAAGCAAACACAATCCTATTTACTTTCTTTTTCTTTAACCCTTTTTAGCAAATAATTATTGTTGATTTAGTGATTGTTATGTATAGTGTACATTTCGTATAACCTGAATAGCACTTTGGTCAACTCAGATTGTTTTAAATGTGCTATAAATATAAACTTTGACTCAACTTGACTAGTTTGTAAGATGCTTCTTTATCAAAGAAACACAAATACCTGCAAATTAATCCCAAATACCGCTGTGACGGACTGGTAACCTGTACAGGATGTGATTCCAGTTGCTTCACTGCCCTAAATTTGACAAGCAGCTAAGAAGATGAATGGATGGATGTTGGTAGCAAACTTAGAGAATAGCAGAATTTCACTCAATAAAAAAGATGAACCTACTTCTTGGATCATCACTACAAACACGAAGGTGAGGTTAAGTGGCACAAAATAGCATTGTTATAAAAGGGGAGACTACAAAATAGTCATTATGCAAAGAAGTCTATTTTTTTCAGACATTTAATACTTTTTAAATAGGAGACATTTTTGTAATTGGTTGTGGTTATTTAATTTCTTTATTTTTATGTTTTCTTTTTTTAAGTGGTGGTAGTGGTGTAAGAATGAGCTCTTTGGGTGAAATAAAAAAAGCAGAAAATGTATTCAAATCAGTTAAAATTTGATCTTTTTTAATGGACTGAAATGCCATTTTCACATTAAGCATCAGTATGAATAATCCTGTATATGAGATTTTCATAAATTTCAATTTCTGACACTTCAAGTGCACTTTTACTTAAGTAACACTTTTGATGTAAAAATTATACCTTTAGCTAAGCGTTTAGTACGTTTTTTATGCTACAAATAAAGAATCTAAAATCCTTTTTCCACTGCAGAAAGTCTCTCTCTTCCACTGAAAGTTTCTTTATATTAATCCACAGAATGCATCTTCATGTTCTTTAGTAATTACCTCCCTTTCAGTGGAGCACATGAGCCATCCCATTTGGCTCCATGCGGCACACAATCAGCAAGTGTTTTCAGCGTAATCAGCCTGCATACAAAGAGCTGGTGGTTTTTATTAGTCTTACTGGGCTATAAATGATTCATGGCCTGTGTCCTGGGTGTGGTTCAGGGATGTCTTGATTATTTGTCAAGTAAAGAGAAAAGTTAGTTAAGCCCATGTCTTTGAACTATGATGTTGGGTCAGACAGCCAAGACAGATATTTTCCCAGCAAATATTTTAATCCCCAACTAATCACTTTGTGAGTCCAGTGTGCGGAGGTTTCAGAGGGACTGGTGGTTGAACTGGGGGGGGGGGGATTGGAGGCTAGAGGAGGGGGTTGCCTCATTGGCTTGGCACATTCTTCCTGTCAGCGACACGCCCTTTTTTCCAAGGGGATTGTGGGAAGAGTCAAACAGGGCGACCTCCGGAGCGAGCTGCTGGATGGCGGGAGGTGTTGACTCAGGTCCTGGAAAAAAGCCACGTGGGTGCATGCATGGGGCACCGACAGCCGCACAGGTGCTTACACATCCACTAAACCCCCTGCTAACAAATGCGTGTGATTGATAAGAGATGTGACTCAATTTGTCATTGATCTAAATGTTAAATCTGAGGTGTAAATGAAAGTATGCATCTCTTTCATGTGCAGCATAAAGAATCTGCCCTCAAGAAGCCCCTCTCTTTCTGCAGTTTGGATTACATTTCCTTTGAGTGGAAATGCTGTGCATGCACTCCTCACTCTAAACATTTTTTCCACTGATGCAGAGAAACACACTTTCTCATGCTGTGGCACTCCAGATTCCTCAGCCGTTCGGTGACTCTTGGCATTTGCTTATTATCAGAATATTCTTAATCATAGTGGAGACAGTGCCAGTGGAGAGAGCGAGCCGAGAGAGACACGTCAAAACATCTTCAACCGTAAAGGACCAGACAGCAAGCGTGATGGGCAAATTAGTCAGAGGCGCAGCCTAAATGGATGGTGAGGGCACAGGGGGAGAGATAGGGAGTATACGAGTGTGTGTGGAAATCAGCGAGGGAGCAGAAAACAGAAAGAGAGAAAGAGAGGAACCTTCTCCATTTCACCATTCAGCGGTGCCTCCTATTCCCGAAGCACTTCGCCAGATCACAACCCACTAACTGATAGAGAAATAAATTAAGGAAAGGCTGCTCAAATAGATACGATTCTGAAGGAGATTTAAGGAGTGGAACTGATTGTGCATGTCTGATTCCTGCGCTTCAGAGTCCTCACCCGGGGGGCTTGGCTTTCAAAGCTGAGTGACTTGCATGGAGAAACACTCCATTAACAAAGTTCAGCTCTCCTCTGAGCCCCCCCCATAAAAAAAAATCTTCCCCCTCTCCTATCCCCCCTCTCCCACCACAGACGACCTCTCCCAGGCAGCAAAGCTTTTTTCTGAAACTGTTTCAGGGTGCAGTGCCTTCATAAACAGGAAGATTGTAGTATGTTTAGAGAGCAAACAGTTGACAGGAGCTCCAGGCCCGGTTAGAGTATTAAGGGATAATTCTAATTAATACAACTTGGATCCTGTTTTTGTGGTTTCGGCTATCATTTCTATCAGTTAGGATAACATTGTACTCAACCAAAGAGTCTGCTGAGCTCACACCACATATTAACAGCGACATAAACTGAAGACAATGGGGCAAGAC
Source organism: Pundamilia nyererei (assembly GCF_000239375.1). Lineage (NCBI taxonomy): Eukaryota > Metazoa > Chordata > Actinopteri > Cichliformes > Cichlidae > Pundamilia > Pundamilia nyererei. The sequence goes on from NW_005187411.1 coordinate 6,692,868, forward strand.
TAACAGATGATCAGAAACATGGCGACAAAACATCAAAACCAATGACTTTATCTACATTTAAAAAACAAAACAAAAAAACACAAGTATGTTTTTGTATTTGTGCATCTGTAAGCAGTTACGAACACGTTTTTCCTCACCTGAAAATAAGTCAAATTCATTTAGAGACACAGAATTTAGGATAAAGTGAGAATCAGCACACAGTACCCATAGTTACAATGATGCATCACTTAAAAAGGCCATTCTACCTCATGATCAAGGAAAAACAAGCAAACAAGGGAAAAGTATGCAACTTCTCGTCTCTAAATATGCTTGTATTTTACCTTAAATTATAATTTTTCATCTTTGTCTGCTTCTCTTGTTCCCGATAGAGGCATCCAAGCTTTGTTGTGCTTTTCTTTTTATCCTAATTAAAGGCCATTTGGGGACATTTCCTGCATACAATCATGTTGTTCGAATTGTTGTTGGAGTTCTGTGATTTGAGGATATGTCAATACAGCTAACATTTCTTAAGTAGTAAGGATTGTACAGTATCCAAGATTTTAACAAGAGTTTTGGTATGTTTTTTGTAGTTTCTGATAAGTTCAGATATAATGTAATGTTATATATAATTTGTGAGCAGGTGCTTCCGCCTTCCAGTCCTAGCTTTATATTTACAGGTATGAGAGTGCCTGACTCTGGACTTTCTTCTTATTAACTGAAGACCAAAACTACGATTCCGTTATAACTTTATTCATCCTGTAAATGTTTCTGCTACACAACTTGGTTTAGCCCTGTCAGACTTGTTGGTGCTAAACTATTCGTGCATTCCTAAATCGTATTAAAGGGTTAACCTGAGCTCAGGCAGTTTAGAAAGACAGAGGGCCATTGAGCAGGCAGCATGGAGGAGAGCAGTAGCTCGGGTCCAGAGTCCCAGGATTAGAGTCATGGGACTAGTCAGAGGCAGGACCATTACCCCTCAGTGGAAAGCCTCAAACCCAGTGACTCCTTCTCACATCAGATGGAAAGGAGTATAGTCAGAAAGAGAATAAGTAGAGAGAGGGGTGTAGGCGTAGATGGAGAGGAGTGGGTTATGTGTCCAAAAAGAGGCTCGCAGTAGTGCAGAGCAACTAGGCGCGGTGGGATGGGGAAGCTGTGTTTTTATGGTCGGAGAAGAGACTTGTGATCACTTTGAGGGAGGGTGTTCGTAATCTCTATGAGGTGGTTACCGCAGTAGAAATGATTGTGGTAATGGAGGTCAGCCTTTGAAAGAGGCGCTTTGATGCGCCATCACCACTGAACTTCATTTAACTTAGCCCATCTAATCATCTGACACCAGTACTCCAAAACCCATTCACAAATCCCTCTTTTATGCCAGTGGGGCTGCTATCACCTGAATATGTTGCAACTTTATCACACAGCTCATGTCTACAACTGAGCTCTTGACCATTAACCCCATTAACTTGTCAAAATGCTGTTTGAAATATTTGACTTTTTTTTCTCGATTTCTTTGCATGGGTAGAGAAGAGCAAGTAGTATAGAAGCTAGGTGAGTGTGGATAATTGAGCAGTCTGCAGGCGTGGAGCCCAGAGATAAGTGAAAGAGTCAGAAATTGAGTGTGATGCTGAGGCGAGGGCCCGGCCCTTTATTTGATGGAGAAAAGAAGAAACGGGGAAAAAGGGGAGAAGAGGATGTCTCTGAGGAGGAGAGATAGACAGCAGCAGAGCGAGGGACTCGGAGACAGACATGGGGAAAGATATGGATGGCAGGCAGCAATTACTGAGACTGAGGCTCCATGCGAACGCAGCCAAATGTGTGTGTGACAGTATGCGAGGAAAAGAGAAGCACAGTGCGAGTGGAGGAGTGGAGGCGAGGAGGAGAAGGAGGAGGAGGGGGCAACAGAGGGAGGATTGAGATCTCTGCCTGCCTGGGCCCCTGCTGACTCTCATACAGGCAGATCACAGGCTCATCATGTCAGCTCTGTTTGTGGAAATCCTCCCTCATCAAATGACAAATTTGCTACACGTTTACCTTTATCAGATCTGAGAAGAGAGGCCGAGGAGACGAGCGAGGAAAAGGGTGTGTGTGTGTGTGCCTGTGTGCGTGTAGGGGGGCCTGTGTATGTGTGTGCGCGTAAGTGCCTCTTTCTGTCGCTGCTACCATCGAGGGGCCAATTACCTGCTCCTCCGAGAGCAACTCTGCCATCTCAGGCCTTTCATTCAGCCGCCTGTTTCTCCTCCTCCTCTCCGTCGTCCTCGGGAACATCTGTCTCTGAATATGCAATGAGTGTGTCAAAGAGAATACACCCACGATCTGCACAGAGCTAATATTTGCTAACATCAAACCTGTCTGTTCTGCCTCTAGTGCCGCGCACGCCGCTGGAGCAGGATGCCTCCGGTGCTGCTGGGATCCTCTCCCCCTCCTGCTACTGGCCTTGTTACTGACACCATGCCTCGCTGGCCTCCTCCCTCTCCTCCCTGCCTCTGCTTTACCCATCCTCTTCTTATCATCCTGCCCCTTCTCTTTTTTTCCCTCCCCCTCCTCGATTAAGTCTTAATTAACTAGACTTGAGTCTCATCAGCCTTTTACAGCCCTCTTGAATAAACATCAGTATTGACCATAGTTTTACATGTCAGTCTGGGCTATCAGGATTTTTATGGATCATAGATAATGAATGCATTTAGCCCTTCGTTAACCTGTCTTTACCTGTTTGTCTTTTAAAGAAATGTTCAGATTCTTGTGCAGGAGAATCCCAACATCAATGAAGGGAGGATTTGATTATGCGTCCCTGTGTAGATTTTCTACTTTTATGGTTCATAGAAGTAATAGTTTAATCTTTACATGTTTTTGAGCACAGTAACCCTGTGGTTATTTAATTTGTTAGTTATTAAGGAGCGCTAAAATACACTTTCAGAATGATCTGTGGAGTCGATTTTGATTAATTAGGTGAACTGCTTAATTTTTGCTTTTAGCAAAGCAAGTTGTCACTTTGGCTCTTTTTAAAGCAAAGAGCTATGCTGCTCGCTGAGAATAACATTTTCACTTGTTCACACTGCTGTTAAATACTTGCTGAAGTAAAGAATGAAACTGTAGATTTGTCATTTCACGCCTCTTATTACATCACAAAGTTTGATGTGCTGTAGATGAATTAAAAATTGCAGATTTGGTGTCTCAAAACAAAAGTGCTTACCAAGTTTACCATTAATCATGACACATGCAACATATATACATGTGCACTAAAACCCAAATGATAGATAAGACTGAATTCTTTCCACTCCTTCATTGTCCTTCATTCCTCAGTGCATCCAGCTTCCTGCAATGCCCAGCTACGCCCAGCAAGAAAGACTTTACCATTAACTCCACCAAATGTTTGACCAATACTTTAACTGTTTTACACTATCAGCATCCCAGCCTCCATTATTAATCAGGACAACGTGCACAGCTCACTACATTCTAACTCCACAGTCAAACTTCTTTCATTGTTAAACTTGAATAACAGAGGACCAAAGTCTTCATTCAACCTCTTTATTTTCCTGACACTTTTTTTCATGTGCAATAGTACACCCCCATACCTGTAAATATTTAAGATATGTAATGGTTCCTTTTTAATTAGACACTCAATATTATATAGGATGAGCTGGTGCCCCATATGCTAAAAGCTACTGTGGAGACCAAGGTTTGAGTCCACCCCAGACCATTATCTGCGTGTTTTTCCTGTCCACTCTCTGCTCAATACTGTCAATAAAACTAAGCGCTGTTGTGCGATGCTTCACATGCTGACATGTCCTTGGGCAACACACTGAATCCCAAGATGTTCCTAATGTCAGGCTGAGGGTGTGTTAATAGGTGAATAAGAAATAATATGAAGCCTTTTGTTTCCCCAGTGCAGGTGATTAATAACTCCACTCTCTTTACTTGCTCCTCATCTTTGATAAAGGATTTGATTGGGTCTTCCAGCCTCTTTAAAATATGGATTTTTGATTTTATAGTCTAGCTGTCCAGGATCCCTCTAATGTTACTTTTTGGGATTTTTTGGAAACCAGCACTTTAGCACATGAGAGAAAACAAGGAAAGAGGAGCTGTTTCAACAGGAGCCGCTCTCCTCTGTGTCTGCCTCTGCTGAGTGATGAAGATTAAAGAGAGACAGAGACAGAGAGGGAGGGCAAGATTAAAAGGGGACCATAGCTTGAGTGCAAGAGAGAGAAAAAGAGAGAAAGGGTGAAAGAAGGGAGGGAGGAAGAGCGCACGGAAGATAGCGAGCTATGACAGAGTGAGGGAGGGAGAGCATTTGCATAATGTCCTCCACCACAGTAAGTCCCTGAGGCTAGCCATGCTGGATAACAGAGGACCAATACTCTTAATTCAATCTCTTTATTTTTCTAATACTTCAGAAATTAATAATTCGTCCCCATTCCACCTCCAGCCACCCCCTCTCGTCCACAAAAACCACCGTGAGCGTCAGGCTGAGCTGCCTAAGTTTGTAACTTTAACCCAAGAAATTGATGTGAGCAGGCCTTGAGGCAGACCTGCTAATGAATGGATAGAGAGAGAAAGAAGAAAGTTAAAAGATGGTCTTTTATAAAGTAATTTAAGAAAATCCTGTTAGCTGGATCAAGTACAAGAGTATAATTTCTTAAAATGGGAAAAAGAGGAGCTTTCGCGCCTCTCCCGCACACTTAATAACAAAATTAAGGAGGTAAAAAGATAAAGAGACAGAATCAATTAGGGCAGGCCTGGTAAACAGTGCTTAATGTACAGAGGGTGGGATGGTCCGTGGAGGTGGGATGATGGGTGTGATGCTTAGGTGCTAATAACCCTCAGGCTGCTTTATGCCACACCACCTCTGACATGTCCCGGATGAGAACTGGGCTGGGTGAGATGAGAGGGGGAGGACATAAATGCAGCTGCCCTCACTGCCATTTTAGATATTTTTTTAAAAAAAAGGGAAAGTATTCGAGCAGTGCATGATATACCAAACAATTCATTTTGGTAGTTTCAAACAAAAACGTCTTTTTGCAAGAAAATTTAACAACCACAGTCTTTTTTTTTCTACTTAATTTCAGTTTCATTGGCTCCTCTGTTGTAGCTTTCCTTCCCCACCAAGTCAATAGGACACCCCTTTTTTCTGTTTCCCGATGACACGATCATTCTCCTATGGCACAGGCGTAGAGAGACACCCATCAAGTTGACAGCCTGTTAACCAGGCACTAAACACACTAGAGATAAGAGGAGATTATCAGACTGTTATTGTTCCAAAGGGGAGTCCTCTGTCACAGAGACCCGGCCAGGCTCAGTCAGTCAGGGAGCTGGGTTGATGGTACAGTGCCGGTGGTGATTATTTTTTTGGGGAGAAGAGGATCCTTTGCCATTAGTTCCCTCTGTTGTAAGAGAACTGGAGTTTTTCCTCAGTGTGTCAAAATCAGATCAATCACACGAACAAACTTGTTTTGAAAATTATTCGTCACTTAACTAAAGTCATTGTTCATCGAGTATATGAACTCAGCATGGTTGTGTGCATGCTGAAAGTGGAAAGCAAGTGTTTTTAATGCAGTGTTTAAACAATTAAATCATTTTCTGCTTTAATAACACCAAAAATACCTTCGTTTTTTATCAAGTTGCACTTTGTTATTCCTGTGCACCATTTTTAGAGTTTACAGTTGTTCTTTTTGTAAGCTTGCACATCATGTGTGCTGATTATCATGAGTGGATTGGCTCACTTATTGTTTAAAAAAAATAAACTTGTATCTTTTGTCAGTTATTATTGAATTATTCCTGGTGTCTGTGTATTTTTTCATTATGCAGAACAAAAAGGGAAATTTCTCGTAGAATTGGAAACACTGGAAAGATATATAGAGTTATGATATGATTTCTTTTAAATTACTGCATTATTTACAATTATATATAATACTAATATATTAATGATATCCAGCACATAAATTATAGGGAATTTATTGTTGAAAATGACAAAGAATTAATTACAATGAAATTAAAAATAACCAAATTAAATTTCCAGCGTCTTATCTTGGGGATCTTTATAATTTGTATCTTTACCTTTGCACAGAAATGTGACTCTTTTGACCTTTTATCCAGCGCGTCACTTGTGTTCCACTTCCTCAGTAGATAAAAGCAAGGATGAATGCTCTCTGTGGGCATACCAAACACTGAGCATTATTTGATTCACATTCCCCTGGGTGTTATGACTGGGAAATAATTGTTCGTATTTGTATTTGTTTCTTTTAACTGTGGTGTGCTCTGGGAAATTCTTAATACCTTCTAGAGATTATACGGTAACTCCCAAACTCCCATGATTATAATTAAGCCTGACTTGGTTATAAAATGAGCAAATAGCAATTTAGTTTTGCATCGTGTGAGGGAGCATCTCTGTGTGTTCCCTGTGTCTCCGCACATCTTTACATTTCTAAATATACTTGTGATGGTGCTTGTGAGTTTGAATATATACATGCGTTGTGCATGTGTGTGTGTGTGTGTGTGTGTCAGGGGAAAGTGCTGCAGAGGAAATGCACATATTGAAAGTGTTTGTTTGGGCATGGAGACTGCTATCATCTTTCTTCTTGCAAAGAGAAAAAAAGAAGACAAAAAACACACACACACAAACATTCCCCCATCCATTCTTTCTCTATCTCGCACTCACTCTCTTCAGCTCTCTCCCTCTCTCTTTCTGTATCACTTACAAAGGCAGCCGTTTCCTCCAAAATGAGGCCACGTACGGAAGGTATGCAAATGAAATCATTGCTCGTGGATTAGAATGGGACACCATATACCCTAAATCATGATTGTCAATCATGGCTGGGGATTAAGGGATATGGGCTCACAGACCTAAAAAAGCAACATTTCCCCCCTCAGGCAGATCCCCATTGTGAGAAGCTCTGAGGAGGAGAGGGCTCCACAGGGGAGGAGAGCAACACTGGAGCACTAGTGCCCCCTTCTGTCTCATGTTCACCGCACCGTTTCATCATCAAACACAGCCAGCCTCAACAGAAATAAGAGGCTGGCACACACAAGCCTATTCATTTACATTCGATGTAGCCGCGGGCAAAAACTTGATTAGACAAACGCACATGCTTTGGTGATGCAGTGTTTCATCTTCAGTGGAGGAGAGAGAGAGACCTCATTTGTTTCGTTGGCAAGTGTGCAGGCTTGGTTCAACATCAGTGGGTTAGGAGGGCCAAAGGCCTTACAAACGTAACAGATGTTTGTTTGCCCTGTGAGTGAATGTGTTTAACACCAAAGTCCCTTAAACATCACAATCAATTTGTTTTTTATACCGTGATTTTAAAATGCTTCTGCAGTATTTTTCTTAGTCCTGCACGCACCAACATGCCAATAATGGAGTGCACTGTATGGAATTTAAGCATGTATTGTACACTATAATAGCAAGACTGGACCAGCTGCTAGAATTCCTGATAATTATCGATAATGCACAGTAATATTAAATTATATATTATAACGGTAAGTACATCTACATAAAATAATTAAGAGGAAATGTGCTTAATGTTGCTGCAACTCGAGATTCCTCCTTCATATTTAGGAAGTAGTGCAGCTCCTCACACAGAGACATGTTTAGTGGATTGTGTGTGCAGACCCCGGAGCCCTCAGCTAGAGTGCCAGTCTGTTCCTGTGGAGCAGTCAACCAGACAAACCCAGCCAAGAGAGAGCAAGGCACAGGCACCGGGCCAGGAAATAGCACTGGAAGACACTCCACTACGGCAGAGAATTAATAGTGTTTTTAGGAGATGGGGAGGGTGGAGGAAGAAGGGCAAAAAAAAAAAAAGCAGAACAAACAAACTACTTTGTGACATCTTCAAGAAACTGGTTGTGTATGATTGCAAGAATCAAGGGATTATTAAACCCCATTAGATAATAAAAGCGAGCAAAGGAGGAGAGTTGGCACCGTTCACATCCTGCACAGTGCAGCCCTCAGCTGCCCAAGACTGAAGGTGGCGTGGCACCTGTGCCTTTTTGGCCCTGGCATCGCATGGGCAGGAGGTCAAGGCCAGGGCAACATCTGCATCGCATCAGAGGGCCTGGATGTGTGCCACCAAAGTCTCTCACAGAGGAATTCTGAAGAATAGATTTGAAAAAGACCACAAAAGCCTTTCTTTGAATATCCACCATAGATGTATAAATATGAAGATCCCACTGTTTTAATAGTTTTTACTCCAATTCAGCTCATATGTAAACTAGCTAATCAGGATACAGTGATCCCATCTGTTGCGTGATTTCTAAACATCGCTCATTGTTTGCTTCGAAAATGCTAAGAACGGAGGACATTTAGTCAGACAAGATGTTCTTCGTGAGGCCAAAACACTCATGGATCTAGTCACAATTACTGCCTAATTTTAACAGGGGGGATCCTTAATCCCAGACTGTCTTCCACAGCGAGTCCACCTGAGTCATCTTTTCACTGGTGGGTAAAATAAACCAGAAAAATTGATATGAGCCACAAGCACACTAAAGAGCAAATCATTATGCATCATTAGGTGAAGATTTAGTTTAAACGTGTTTAGCAGGAATTAAGCAAAGCTGTTGTTGACATGGATTGACTGCTGTAATGCTTTATTGTCAGGGCTCCAGGAGGCAGAGAGAGGGACGGCCTAGTTGGGGAAGCAGCAATGCGCCGAAAGCAAGGATTTATGGGATATTGGGAGAACTAGCCGGGTGAGTGGACAAATAAGAAGCTACGGTCGATGATTTGGCAGAGGAGACAAAGGAGGGAGGGAGATGCATAAAGACAGCAAACAAATAGTGTCAGAGAGGATTCAGCTGTAGAATAAAATAAAAAGCATTGGTTAAAAACCAGATGCTTGAAATGTGCACGTAGAGAGGTTCTATTTGAAACTACTGTACTACAGACAGAATATAATTTTCTCACCTTCAAGAGATTTGGATTTGTGTGGATTAAAACCCCTTAGATTACAAAACAACCATTTTCAATGAGAGCCTCTTTCACTGACACCTGGCTAAACAAAGCTTGATCTAATAGCACGGTTTAAAGATTTAATTGCACGATGGAAAGGTCAAAACGATCGATATTGTAGGTATGAGGTATTGATGATCACAGTATAAATTCAAAGCTAACTGCACACATCTTGGCATGGTTTCCTTGCACGGGAGCAGATATTCTGCTATCTGAATACAAAAGCGGCGGACAGGCACGAAAACAGGAAACAGTTTTAACAGAAAGTAAAAATCAAAAGTAGAACGACACGTTCACGGTCAGTTCAACCACAGTCTTTCTGCTGTCCTGACACCAGCGTATGTTTGTATGTGTTGGAGTCTTTATGTTTCTGAATGTGTATGCAAGAGCTGCTCAAACTGACGAGTAAGAGAGGACAGTCTTATCCAGCTCTCCAGTGTTGACAGTTTTACTAATCCCCTCCACCTGCTCAAACACCCACCCCAAAAAATACATCCCTCCCCCTTTTCCATGTGCCTGTGCTGGGAGTCCCTGGGGCCAGGCTGCGCCTCTGCCTTCGTCTCCACACCAGTTATCGTCTCTGGCCTGGCTCCGCTCCCCTAACCCCTTCCCGCGCCACACACATTAATCGGCGCAAAAACAAATAGTTTTCAAATGTTTGGAAAAGACCCACTGTTTGCATCAGGGCCTAACAAAATAATTTTTACAAGCTATCCAGTTGTGATTAGGGCTGAGAGAATTGAATTTATGTGGCATTGATAATATTAATATTAGCCTAATTAATTATGTTGTTTGAACTTGCACAGCACCGTGTGTACCCTCTACACAACACTAACCAGCCGGCGCTGGAACTGAGCTTTCAGCCATCTCTATCTCCGCAGCTCTCCCCCAGTCCATGACTACTGCACACAATTCATCAACTCGTAGATATCTAATCCCCTCTGGCTCTGCTCACTTCCTGAAGTCTAAGAAAGAACTTTACTCTGGTGGCAAGAATTCCTATGAATACTTGATGACTTCTATAGACAGACTGTTTCATCTCACTTTGAAAGTCACATTTGAAGAGAACTCAGCAAACTTTCTATTCACAGCTCCCCAATTTATGAAGGATATTCATAGACGGACAGTAATAAAATGCAACAGATTTTTATTGGGTCACTAATTAAGGTAAACAGCAGTACAATGAGAGCGACTTTGTATAAGAGACAGTTTTGGGCATTAGGTACACGACCCTTCGTCTTTCTCAGTGTAGAAGCTCCCTAATAAGCCCTGTGTGAAGAAGTCCCTTCTTGCTTGTTTCATTAATCATTAGAGGTCCACACTGTAGTGTCTCCTGACCCAGAAACACTGCAGATCAGACTGACAATGTCTTTGGACTGTGTGCCCCACTGGATGAGTAAGTGTTGATCTGTGCAATTACAGTGACACATACTCAGTGACCCATCACACCAATCATCTAAGCCATAAAGAGACCACCCAAACCTACAGAGAGGTTCTCAGACCTGTTTGCAGCTCGGATCACACTTCTCTGAGATGGCCTCTTGACCTGTAATTTGTGGTCAAGGGTCAAAGGTTATAGAGGTGGTCATGTGTCTCTCTTAGCCAGACAGAGCTCAGATCTCATGCTTAGTCAGGCTGTCTCTGTCTGGTTTCCTACAGTTCATTACAAGGGGTAGCTGTCTGCAATGCACAGAGTGACTGCAGCCTTGACTTGACAGTGTGATTGTTGACAGATTCCCTTTAAAGCAGCTTTCGGGTCCACTTCTGTGCACAGGTGCAGCCACAGAATTTATATTTTTGGCACAATAAAAAAAAAAGTTTCTTTTTAGATAACCATAGAAATGAGTAATGTCCATTTACTTAGATTTCAGATATCTTTGCCATAGATTAGTATTTAAAAACAATTGAAATTAAGCCAATAGACATTTAAATTTCTTCAGCTTGGAGAAATAAACAATGGGAAAAAAAGGTAAAATGCACACATTCAAGGAGCACTGGCCCTTGTCTCCATGACGGACAAAGCAATCCCAGTACAGTCTGTATGCTAGGGCCAGACTGATGCATTCACTGAAGCAGTAATGGGTATCTTCAAGATGCATCATCTCATCAAAGCATAATTTACTGGACGGAGCTCAGGGAGGTGTTGAAACAGTCATTAACTGAAGTGTCTACCGAGTCGAGCTGAACGGTAATCCACTCTGAGCTGGACGAAGGCGTGCAGGAGGTTTCGGTCCAGATTGGTTAGCTGCTCACCCGAACAGACCTGCTTCAGGTTATCAGGGGCAACCACCAGGAGGTTACAAAGGGCATGGAGTGTGTCAAAGAGCTGCAGCACCAGAGGGACCTGAACGACAGTGAAGTACAAAACTGTTTACATACTTTAGGTTTTTATACATTTAGATTAAATAAAAATGTCTAATATTTGCAGACTCTCTGTGAGAATTGCCAGTTTTTCCATATAATATAGTTAATTGTGAATAGATTAATTTAATTTATTTATTTGCTACATAACATGATACACGGGTCAAGTTTTTTTAAACCTCTACATCAGTGTTGTCCCCCCCAACCTTAACCCTAGTCCCCATTTTTGTTTGACGTAAACAAACTGCGAGCAATAGTCTACAAAAATGCCAGATTTAGAAAAAATGACAAATTACAATAAAATGCATACATGCAAATTTATATTTATAAATGCATATTCTTTTTTTAGTCATCAGAAGGTTAAAAAATCTAATTTTCTGAGAATTTTTAATGGTTCATCCTTTACGGGGTTAAATAATTAATAATTAAAATGAATTGTCTTGTGGACTTTTAACAGCTGTTCTGACAAAAGAAGCAAATGTACACGTTAAACACGGAAAATTTACAATGCTGTTGGTCCATGTATGTTTAGACTGAATGTTTAACAAAGGAAAATAAGCAATCAAATAATCAATGATGGAAATAATTCTTATTTGCCACCCTTCTTGTTTGTACTGAAAGATTAACAAAGGATGCCAGAGCCTTTATTTTGGATTGGCCTGACCAGTTTATTTAATAAAACATCCCAGGTAGAGCCTTTGTAGGAAAAGCCATGTTTGCCCTGTGACCAGTGCATTCTGGACCTATGCTCCACCCCCCACCCCACCCCACACTCACCCTGAAGTCCTTGGCGCATCGTCGGTATTCAGCCACGTCGCAGATGGCCAGCATCCCTCCCATTGAGCTGTAGCTGTATTGCTGTAGATGCTCATGGATGAGCCGGTGGAAACGAATGCCCAACTCCGTCAGCACTGTGTCCACATTTTTCCCATCCATGGACTTCCGCACGTGCTCCACCTGCCGACTGACGTAGGCACATACCTTGGAGCAGGCCTGTCAGGTGGGGGGTACACGAGGAGAAACATGGAAAACACGTTCAGTCCGACACACTATCTGTATCTGTATTTCTGTATTTCTTCACCTAGTGAAGAAAAACTAGGTGTGGATTTGATTTGCAAGTTTCCTTTGCTAATTTGTTTAGTTTTGAATGTGAGCTCCTTAAAGCGAGCTGAAGATTTTTCTCTCTTACTGTAGTGTACTGGATCATGACATTGTTTTCATCCTCAGGCCTGAAATCTGTCTTCTTCTGCTCTGTTGCCAAGATGTGCTTCATCTGGCCCACCATGCAGTTTAGTGTTCTGTGTGCAGCAGGGAGAAAGATTAAAAACAAAACACCCATAAATGTCTTTTAAAACTACTTGCTATTTCATTACAGACAAAGTATTAGAAACACACAGACCTGTCGATTCCTGTGTCCAGTTTCACTTCCATCTGCTCTATCACCTCTTTTTTCTTGTGCAAACACTCTGCCAACTTTGGAGATGAGCTAAAAACAGATTAGGAAAGGTAAATTCAGAAAATCTTTTTACTACATGAATAAAAGGTTCATCATCTTTAACCCTTAACTGACCTTATCAGAGGCATGAGCTGGTCATTAAACTGTTTGTCAAACAAATGAAAGATAGAGTTCGCCTGCTGAACCACATCCAGGAAGTACAGGTTGGCATTCTTTGCATCAGGCGAGGGAATTGCTGTAGAAGAGAAAGAGAGAAAGCCAGACGATAGGAAAAAAAAAAGTGGGTGAAAGCATGAATCAACATGATTCACAAAGAGCAGAAAACCACTAGTGCCTGATGTCTACTTCTTGGCATTAGAGAAATATAATGCATGAAGCAGAAATTCTCAGTAATGCTCTATTTCAGTGTCAGACAGTGAGGAGAAAGTAATCAAACCACAGGGACATCAATGATCCATTTCCTTAATGCAGAATGTACCTAACGAATTGAGCACTGGGATGTACCAAATGCATGTTTAGTTCCACTGTAGCTGGCTGAAAATGATAAGCTGCTCCCTTATTATACAGTCCCATAGAAAATGTAAAGAAGTGCCAAAAGCGCAGCCTGCATGGCATCAAGGTAACTTGGATTTTTCACTTTTTCATATGGAACAGACATTAATGGGCACATGTAACCAACCGCAGTAAGTGATGTCAGAGCAGGTGTTTTCCTCTAGGTGTCGAATCAAAAACGGAGGATGTGGCCTGCCAGGTAACATACTTGATGGTTTCAACTCATGTGGAGCAAGGAGAATGATGATGGATCTTCCACATGCGGCTAACAAATTGGGATTTATTTTGCCTTTGATAAAATGATTTGTGTCTGTCACTATGTGTTAGTTCAGTGATAGACTGGTGCCTTGTCCAGTGTGTACCCTGACTCACCGAATGACAGCTGGGTTAGGCTTCCCGCCAGCACTGAATTCGATGTGTTTCCAGCTTCCTTTGTTAGTGTTTTGTTACAAATAAATGTAAGACAGAAATATTGTATTCATCTGGTTCTCCACACCTAATCTGCTCTGGTTCAACAGTTTGAGAACCACTGGACTAGACCATTATCAAAGTTTCACCAGGATGGCTGCTATTATTTAACAGTCTGCTGGCTATTTGATTGAAAAGCTTTTCTTACAAGATGGCAAGGAAGACCTGGATCATCCTTGCCAGTAAATTAAAAGTTTTAGTTTTAGGACACAGCTATAGTGAACACTGCAGACAAACATTATGGTTTTAATGAGCTAAGTTGGATTTACCTGAGAGGCCAATCTCTAAGGCGTAATCAATGTGTTCTACACAAAGGTGGTCGACCAGTAGCAGGAAGATTGAGAAGGCATTCTTGGGCAGGTCAGACGGGTCTGAAAGCTGTGTAACAAAGAAAAATACGCATTTAAACTTTTTCAAAAAACACAAATGCAGTACAGTTAGCGCACCGCTAGTAAACATAGGGCAGAAAAGCCTCACCCTGTGGCATCTCTCAAAGGCATGGCGTGTCTCCTGCAACAAATTGACAACCAGCTCCGGAGAGAGAAAAGTCTCTCCGTGGGTGTCAATGCTAGGGCCCAATGGAAGATTGGTGCGTTGTCTGATCCGTTCCTTCAGATCTTGAATACTGTTACAAAAAACAAAAGTTAAATTATGTTTTGTTTTTTTACCAGTTAATCTTTTCTTTGTGTAAAATCAAATGTGTAAAAGTCTGACCTGCCAGCACCCACTGGCCGTTTCTGGTGATTCTTAGAGTCGTAGTATCGCTGCAGAATCATGGCACCTCGAGTGCGAAGGTATTCTCTCTCCATGTCAATGTAACTTTCCAAGTATGAAGAAAAAATGCTCTTAATCAGCTTGGAGAGGAACGTATGCTTGTCTGAGCCCAGGTTGAACTCTGTGAGCTTTGTGGCTAATCCTGTGGTCCTTCAAAAGGGAAATAATCAGAGTCATAAACAAGAACAACGGTTTCCGGGTACCCATGAAGTGAACTGAATTAAAAGTCAGCAAGTTAATTACCTGGTGTAAAGGTCATAGAGATTCTTGAGGTATTGTTCTACATCTGAGTGTCGAGTTTCATCCAGTTTTTCTTTAACATGTGCCTGCAGACACAAAGCCAGTTAAATATAACCAAATACAGAGTAATACATCAAACTCTTCATTTCAGTAGAAATACCTGTAATTTGTTCTCAAAGATGTTCTGGATGAGTTTGGCCATGACAGTCTCAGGACTACTGAAGACCTCGCCCACCTGCTTATTGACCCTCTGGCAGAGGACTGCCGTGTCCTCAAACACGTCATTCCTCACGTAGGCACCCTTACAAAGACAGATGACATCAGCAACATGTAAATGTCTGCAGATATTACTTGAAGCAATACTACCAAGTGTAAGAGGAACTTTACACACTCACCTCCTGACACTGCTTGATGTAGACGTCCACACAGTGTGCATAGCCCTTTTACGAAAAGACACAAGCATTACATCGCTGTGCAACATTTCAAGGAAGTGCTAAAAATTTAAATCATACATGATTAATATGAACAGAATGGGAATCACAATTATCCTATTAATTTGACCAAAGGTCAAATGTGGACACTGAACCCATTTTCTAGGTTACCTTGAAATGTAATAGAACTGCTGCAACCTCCCGCATACGTCCAATCTCACCCCTGCGCTGAGCTGCAGTGAACTCCTGGATTAACTGCCGCTCCAGGTCATGGTATTTACCTGGTTAGGAAACCAAACAACCACCAATAAATTATTAGATTTTATATTATATTATATTATTACAAAGGATTACTAGGATTTCTGATTTGACTACTCATAAAATGTGGCCTGATATTCATCTAAGTCACAGACACCAATAAACACAAGCTGATTAAATTAATGATACACAAACAGTTGTACTTCATGTGATTTAAAAATCAACACAGTGCAGGCTGGAAAAAGGAATTAAACTCTTAAATTTAGTTATGCATCTTAATGGCAAAAACCTCCATCAGATGAGGATGGTGTGCATCAGCACACATCAGCATGCCCCCATTCGGAAGCCAAAAAAAGTTTACAGGTCACATCCTACAGCATAAACATAAGTCAACTTTTACATCCCATTTTCCTCAGTTTTTCCACACTCCAGTTTCATATAGAGACACCTTTATTGTGAAATGTCATTGTTTCCCCCTAGATTGGGAGACATCCAGGCCCCGAGATAGAAAAGAGTATACCGATGATCTAAGGGTTGAGTGCTAATGTACTTTCCTCTTTGCACAGACTTTTGTGTGTATTTGTGTTTATTATTAAAAAAAAACAAACACCAAAAAAACAACTTCTTTCTCATTAGTCCAGGAAACACTGATCAACAAGTGTTCTGGGATACCTAAATGGACTTCAGTAACCTTGACATATTGCACAAAGTTGTTTTGTGAGGGCAGAGGTTCCATTTGTCCTTCCATCAGCACATTGTCATTTACTGTTTTTCTTAAGACTGGAAATAACGTTACAGAAACAAACATTTTTGCAAAGTTTTGATATTTCTGCAGGTGTTTTCTGTAAGCCTTGTTTGGTTTTTTCATTCTTTATGTACACACACTTTTGCTCCTGGTCTGAACTCTGTAGTACATTCACTACTCATGACAGCAGCATCAGGCCTGGACAGATGACCACCCGGGTCTTCAGTAGGGATGGGTATCGTTTAGGTTTTATCCGATACCGGTGCCAAATCGGTACTTTTGAAACGGTGCCGGTGCTCAAACGGTGCTCAAACCGGTGCTTAAAGAATGGAGAACACAAAATTGG
>NW_005187411.1:6710226-6735867 GCF_000239375.1 Pundamilia nyererei
ATGGCACCGGACACCGGTACCCATCCCTAGTCTTCAGAAATACTTTTACAGGCTTTTTAATGTTCGGACCCATGAAAGTTGTTGAGACTGAGGGATGGTTAAAACAAACAGTGTTTGTTTAACTTTAATAAGGTTTTCTTCATTGGAGCAGTGACTCAATATTCAATGTTCAATAATGTTTCTTCAAATGAAGAAAACTTGGTCATTCCAAGTAGTTTACAATAGAAACACTAAATGTGGGTGACTGTCAAAAACTTACTTGCAATTTTTGCCTTGACATCTGCAAACCTGGCAGAGAAAAACAGTAAATCAATATCAATGACATTTTAATCTATATACTAGTAAAATAAAAAAGTAGACTATTTTTAGAAATCACATGATGCTGTAAAGATTTAGTGTTGCGATTACACTGAGAGGAACAAAAGTAATACTCTGCGTTCCTCTTGTATGTCACTGCTTTTGTCTAAAGCTGCCTTCAGGATGCCTGACTCACCTGTCGAATGGCAGCTCCTGGGCAATGAGATGCAGCTTCTGAATGATATCAGCAGCTTCCTTAATCTGAGGAACAGAGAAAAAGTGAGAGTGGGTATGTATGTGTGTGTATGAGAGAGAGATATCAGGTGATGGAAAAAGAGTGAGAGCACAGCGGGACCATGTGAAGTGGACATCCAGAGAAAAAGTGGGCAGGCCGCCGGCAGTGTTTCCCCTTGGGGGATCATCATCTTAAAGCAGCCCTCCTCCACCTTCCCGTGTTGAACAGGGAGCTGATAACAGACAGGCTGCGCTCACCTGGGCATCGGCAGCAGCAGCAGCGGAAGTCCTGACTTAGCAGCAC
The DNA here is from genome assembly GCF_000239375.1 of Pundamilia nyererei. NCBI lineage: Eukaryota > Metazoa > Chordata > Actinopteri > Cichliformes > Cichlidae > Pundamilia > Pundamilia nyererei. Next base: position 6,711,062 of record NW_005187411.1, read on the forward strand.
ATCCAACTCTTTATTGGCATGCCTTTTCTGAATAGGCTGTAATCCCACAGGAGTCTAAATCGCCTTCAATAATCTGTCCGTCCAGGGATATCTGTCTAAAAAAAGGGGGCCCTGTCGAGAGCCGCCCCACACCCCCCTACACACCCCCACCCCTCCTGACATACACGCTGGCTGAAAAAAAAAGCCCCAGACCTACGAAAGGCCCGCCGTCCGCAACTCCTCTGTTCCCGCAGATGCCTGCCTCAGCTAACATCATTACTCTGCTCCCGTGAGGAGGATCCAGCCTTTCTGCTCGGCGAAGGTTTTCTAAGTATCTGTCCCCCAGCTAAGATTAGCTAAATCCCATGTAAGTAATGTAGCCGTCTCCCTGCAGTCAGGGTTTAGCAGCACTTGTCTCCACGCTGGCGGCCCAGCCCTCCCTTTCAGAAGGATTAGCAAAGCCATCCCCCTTCAGCTATTCACTTGCAGCTTTCCTCTTTTCCCCCTCATATGGAGGTATGCTCAGGAAAAAGGAATCTGGACAGATATTTCTGCATGCCTTTCCAGAAAACCAGCTCCATCTCCAGCTTTCGTCTCTGGGATTGACCCCCAGACACACTTCTCAGCATCCGCTAATGACATTCCTACTAACAAGAATAAATCTAAAGCATCTCAGTCGCTCTGCTGTCACTACAAAACTGCAAAATCAAACTTTTGGCCACTTGTCTAACATCGAAAAGGCCTCTGTGTAGACTGACACTGGGTAAAAGTGTGCATATCTTTTCCCAGGATGTGTGTCACCAGTGCCCTTGCATGCACCACCTTGCTACAAGCTCTCTTCTGCTGTAAAGTGACACAAAGCTGAGGGCCATCCAAATTCTCTCTCCCAGACAACCTACTGTAAATGCAATTAGTTTTGACATGAGCATGTTGACATCCATGCTAGTCAATCAGCCAGCTATTGTCAGACAGCAAATGACAGTTTATTAATCCAAATTAGTCAAGGGATCCAACTAAAGGGATAAACTTAACAAATTAATATGGATGGTTTACCTCGTAATCCTGTTCATTCTCACCTCCAGCAGTATCACAGCAGGGGGGCCCCCGACAGTGGTCACGCATACACACCTCCACTGATGTGAAGGGAAAGAACATGTGCAGCATACTTACCTTGTCTGGGTTGTTAAATACATCGCTGCGTAGGTCTCCATCCAAGAACTCGTTGAAGTAGGTCATCAGACGCTGAGCTTCTACAGCTCTCTGGCGAGGCGTGTTCACCCCCTCCAGCTGGTCCCCCAGGTGACAAACCTTAGTGGCCACATAGCTGATGTGCTCGTCGAGCTCTTGGAAATGCTGAAAGGCCACCTGATATCATGCAAAACAAAGAGGATGTGAAATAAAAACACACAGAAAAAAGTTTTTGGAATGACAGATAATATAATCTTTGACAGCTCAAAGGCTTTGCAGTGGGTGTGATTGGCTCCTTTCACCACACAACACACCTGGTTGCTTCTCTGCAAGTCTTGAACTTTGTGGGCAAATTCCTTGGCCTCACGATGACACTGATGCTCAAGCTTCTCCACCTTCCGCTGGATCTTCTCATCCAATTGCTTCAACTCCTCAATGTGGTTCTGAAACTCCTCCAACAGCCTTTAATGGGGGAAAGAATGCATGTAAGTTTCCACTTGGTAGTTCTTCAAAAAAAATAACAGGTAAAAGATGCAGAAAATGCCCTTAGTTTAGAATAGTAATTTGGTACCGCAAGGTTAAATCTGTCCCACTGACCTCACAGTTACAGTTAATAGTTAAAGAATAGTGCCAGATGCTTAATTCCTGGGTCCCCAGGCTTAAGAAGCTCTGAAAACTAGCAGCTTCGTCAGCTGCATTTTAAGTGCCACCAGGACTGCAGAGCAAATGTTCTAAGTCAGCACCACATTTCACAGAGTAGGAAACATCCCAAAATGATGAGTGTATAATCTTCTGACTAATTCCCTCAGCACTGGCTAGAGCTTAAAGACATCTCCCATCCTTTCCCAACAGACACTCATTCCCTGGCTGGTGACTCACAGTATGGTGGCCTCCACAGATATGTTGTCTCTGACTTGTAGCTAAGAGTATCCGAGGAGGTGGCGGCAACAGTTTGTGTAGTGAGAAGATAAGCAGGATGCATCTGTGGTACAGTTAAACTGTTGTGGCATTTTTGCTTACGAGATGCAGGCCTGTCCCCAAATATAAACATCACAACAAATATGGGGAAAAAAGATGCAAAAGACTTTAATATTCATTTCTCGTTTTTCTCCAACCCGAAACTTTAAATGAGTGGAGAGGAGATCCAGGTGAGCTTTGTGAAGCAAGGAAGGACAGCTTCTTTAGAAAGTCAGTCTGTTGACTGTTATAAAATAATACAATGACATACTGTAATTGAAACACTAAAATCTAAAATATAATGAATTATTTCCAAGTATTTTAACAGGAAGCTTACCCTAAATTATTATTAAAATATGTTTACTGAGAGAGAAGAAGATGGTTTATGTGTATGTAATGGCTACAGAGAGAAAACGGTCTTGATTACGGAGTCTAATTAATTTAATTAACTGCTCAAAAAAATGAGTGGCACTATGGCTAGAAGGACAGTATGCATGGTTAATGGAAAACCTTTATACAGCCAGGTGAGTCGAAAGGCTGTGCTTTAGATTTGTAAAAGTTGAAATATTAATTCATGAATAAGGCATCCTTTTGAGAACATATTTATTATTATAATAACTACAAATAATCAATTAAATTTTACTTCCTTTTCAATGAAGATAATGGATGGAAGGAGCTCTTATACGCTATATAATCTAAAACTTTGAGCTAAAATGTGGTGCATGTAATTCTTATAAACTACGACCTTATATTAAGGATAAGAGAGACGCTACTGCATATGTAAATGACAAGTATCTATAGTACCTTTTGGGGTCAAACGCCTCGGCTCCTCCTTTGGAGCCTCCCCCAGGAGTCCTCCATGCCAGCCTTTCAATGTACTCATCTGCATCAAAGGGCTCCTAAAGGGAGGGGGGAAGCAATGGGAGAAGAGTCACTTGGCCCAAAATACTACAGTCGTCTACAAAAGGATGGTAAAAGATTACAAGATCGGGTAAATTGTAAAAGGTTACTAAAGTTACCTGTGCTGATTTTATTGCACACAAACAGCCAACAACATTGCTATTTCCTCGAATAAGCGAACTCATACAAATTAGACAATACGTGTCCTCTTTTCCCTCACTTTAACAACAAGAAACCAACGTTTCTCCTCAATGCTTGAGTTATTATTAATTCTTAATTACGCACTCAATTGATAAATACTGTCGGCACTGTTAGGGTACCGTTAATTGTAGTTAGCCCCTTAGCTAGCCTGAAAGCTAACACAGCTACCCGTTGTCATTTTACCTCGAACAGATGAGCTGTCGTCGCCATGTTAAAGATTCAGCTGGCGGCACGGTGAGATAAAACCTAGGAGATGGAACTCAAAGCCGGCAATAAAGCCGACTTCTGCATTGATTTGGTGGTTTCGTACAGTTTTGCCCTTTGTTGACAGCTAGCTGGTTGGCGATCCAGCTTCCTGTATGGGAGAGAAGGGTGGGGACAGCCGCTTGGAAGTGCGCAAGCGCATTTGTCAGCTGATTGGACGTAGTTGTCACATGAAACAACAAAAGCAGGAAGTAAGTAGCGAGCATCAGCGATGTTCATACAGCGAGGCAAAAAATGAATTTAACACATGCACAGGGAGATTTAAATATTAGATTTTGACGCTTTTGTTTTTTTCCCCATAAAGTCGGGAGTTTGCTGTAGCCGGAGAAATGACTGTACGTGGTTTGTGGATTATTTCTCACGAGAATGGAGGAAATCTGTCAATACGCTTTTCTAGGTTTGTGACTTCTAATTATTGTCACATATATGCTAACATAACATATTTTTTCGGATTACTTATAGATCGCTGTGTTTTGTCATGTCTTGTGTCTCCTTCATCAGGAGGTTTTCCACCGTGGAGCACCGTGCAAAGAGCCTGGCAGGTTCCTCATATGTAGCAGTCCCAGAGGAGAGTACTTTCCTGCAGCTCCTGCTCACTGAGCTGGGGCTTTCAGACTCAGGTAAGAATTATGTAGCCCTCAGAGATGACTGTCTTTACCGTCCACGGTCACCAGCCCTGGAGCTGCATGTGGATGGACCTGCAAAAGGAATACTTTGGCCTGTGTTGACTGTCTCGCAAGGGCCTCTCATTCTGGCGTGTCTGCCTTTAGTGGATGTCCCTCCTGATCCGCGGCCACCTCTGGCCAGTCTGCTGTCAGTCTCACAGGGTCTCACACTTCTGGCAGGCCTACAGACTTTTCTCCTTGGCTCAGGGAGTAAGCCTGATAGTGAAGGGCTTGGCTCTCGTCTGGCAATGGTGCCCTCAGTCCTCCTGCAGGTTTGTCCACTTGGCACACCCCTTGATGTCCCCCTACCTGGGACACCCACAGCGCCCACTTCTGTTGGAACTCAGAAACAGCCAGCCTGGAAGACAGGACTACACCGAGGTCGAGCTGTGGTTAACGTTGGACTGATAGAAACAGTGCGGTCCATGCAGTATGGTAATCGAAGCAGACAGGACCTCTGGGATGTTTATGGCACCGTGACATGCAAAGTAAGTCCGCAATGTAAATAAAAGTGATTAATGTTATAACTTCTGGAAATGATTTATTTAGGATTATTCTACATTTCTACCCTTCTTTCAACAGTGTGAAGTGGAGGGGGTGCTCCCAAATGTGACAGTGACTCTATCACTGCCACCAAATGGTTCTCCACTGCAGGACATCCTGGTCCATCCCTGTGTCACATCTCTGGATTCGAGTATCCTGACTGCCAGCAGTGTGGATAATTATGATGGCTCAGCTTTCTCTGGGCCATACAAGTTTCCCTTTTCCCCTCCTCTAGAGCCCTTCAGACTATGCAGCTATACTTCTGAGGTATGCATACAAATTCCTTGCAGATATATTTTCATCTTGTAAATGATTTCTGCTAAAATCTTAATTTCTCACCAGGTTCCTGTTCCACCCATACTTGGTTCATACCAACTAAAGGAAGAGGAGAACCAGCTTCGCGTGTCAGTAACCCTCAAACTTCATGAGAGTATAAAGAACAGTTTTGAGTTCTGTAATGCTCACCTGCCATTCTTTAACAGGTAAACTACACAAAGTTCAAAATCACTATTTCCTCGTGCTTTATGCTTTCTTTACAAGCATAATATGATCCAGTCATAAATATAATTACTGAGAGCCCTTTTAGGAGTTTAGAAATTGTTGAAAAATCAAATGCACATATGTGTGCAGGAAAATTTTTTTAATGGAAAACTCTTTTAAATGTTTTTAAATCTAATTTAGCAGAGTTATAGTATCTTGCTTGTGTGTGAGAGACTATTAAACAAACTGCACTGTAATTCAGCTGTGTTCTGTAACCTCTGTTAAAAAAATCCGATTTAATTGATTGTCTGCATACTGTCTCTGTGTGCACTGTGCAGGGATCAAATGGGTGTTGTAGATATGAAGGTAAGCTCTGGACAGTTGGATGTTTCAAAAGAGAAAAACCTGCTTGTCTGGGTCCTGGGTAAGCGTTATGCTTCAGACTCTCCCTATAAGAAACAAAATCACTTTCACTGCATCTGCATACTTTAAAAAAAAATGGATGACTATTTTATTCTCAATGATATGTAGGGCAAAAGTTCCCAAAGTCTCGTGAGGTTACGATGGAGGGTAAGATCAACTTTTCTGGACCAACACCAGGACCTTCTGACCCACTCTGCACAAAACTTACTGCTTATGTCAAAGTAAGTTATTATGTTTCATAATTACCAGTAGCCAAGGATCGTCACCCATACTTACTACTTTATGGTCTTCATGTACTACTCACATTAATGTAAGACGAGATAAAAAGATTTATTACTCCTCATCAGTGGCTTTTTTCTTCACAGTTGCATTTCAAAGTGCCTGACATGACGTTGTCTGGGTGTTATGTTGACCAGCATTCGGTGCAGGTTTATTCTTCTGCCAAGCCACGGATTGTAACATGTAAGCTTACAGTAAAAACTTTTTTTTTTATAAATATTTGTCTCTTGCGTGACCCTGACAGCTGTGCCTGTCCTGCCCTCAGCCCGAGAACTTCAGTCCAAAGAGTACTACATATGGAATTCAACAGGTACAGCTCCGGTATCTTCTGGACAGATGATGATGTAGGATGGATTCACAAAGAGGGGCTTTGTGGACACTGCACTGTGTATTAAAGAGACTGAAAATACTGTAACGCACACACAGTGATGTACGACCCAGGACCCAGCGTCCCGGGTACAGCTGGAAGTAAAGAATTTTGACCCAGTTAAATTATTATTATGGTACCCTGTTTTACAGGAGAGTTATTATCTATTATCTACTCACATGTGCAAAGGCACTTCACAATATGCAAAAATCAACTGGATTACTGCTTTTAAAGAACTACCTGCACCTGCAGTTCAACTTCTTTTATCCCCCAGTCTGCCGCAGATATATCCCATTGCAGACACAAGGGCCACCCCTTGCTCTGACAGTCGCACTTCAGTGACTCTCCATCAGCCGGATAATTAGCAGCTGGGGCCTTGTCATCAGCTGTTGTAGGCCTGGAGTAGAGGGGCGGCTGGACTGTGAAAGGGAAGCCTGATTCGGCCAGTGTCTTGGCGACAAAACCTTCTCTTTTGAGCTGGCAGGAGTCCACACCCATACCAATCACTGGCCCCCACCTCTTTTGACCTCAGCTTTGCCCTGTCAACTAGTAGCTAGCTGAAACACACAAACTCTCCAGGCTGACTGTGATTGAGCGCTGACCCTCGGGCCCTTTGAGACTTGAAAGCTGTCGGTCTCATTCTGTGAGCAGGACCTGCCTAATTGGTGAAAAAGTCACAAGGATGGTAACTGTTGAGTTGCCTCTCGAGGTTACAGAGGAGGTTTTTTAACTAATTTATGGTGCAGCCTGCTGTAAATGATTTTGATCTTTTATTGATGTAACACAATCATCAGAGTAGCCCTCTATGTATGCTTCGATGCATAGATAAAACGGCTCAAATCGGCGTTTGGTTCCAAATGCTTCCCTCAGTTTATCAGCACATTACCTGAACTATGCATGTAACATTTCTACTACACAAGCTCCACCTCTGTGCATTAAGTTGAATGAATAACTAGCTGATGAAGGGTTAAACCAGAGGAGATTGTGTCCCAACTATTCCACAGCAGCCAGACTCCTCTGAGTGGCCTCATTGTCTGCCATTGGCCTCTTGTGCCCCTTGCTGGTCCAAATGCTACATTCTCACGTGGATTTCCACTCAGAAGGCTGACCATGACCAATCCTCTGTCAATTGGAACCAATTGCTCACACGGCATCCTTCACCTTCTTTTTATGTAGCAGTATGGAGTGGCAGACACCGAGACCTCTCGGCTCTCCCCCTCCACGATGATTTGGCTTTAAGGCCCAGTGTGTGTGGTTAGCGAACTGGAAAAGGAGAAGGTTTTTGGTTTTTTGGGGGGTTTTTTTTGAAGAGTTGGGCCACTCTAAATCTCCTCAGTGTCGCAATATGTGGTCAGTCTGGCTCCTCAAGTCTGCAGTTAGTGGCCTCTCACTGGCAGACTTTGCTTTGTTGATTGAATAGCTTGCTAAGTAGATGGACTCATTTAATATGTTGCTCTGCTCCAGTGCCTTCTGTCCATACCTCTGGGCATTCAGCTGAATTGTTCATTTATTTAAAATGTGTTTACTCTTGCATACATGCATACAAGAAACAGATTTACACTTTACTCCTGTAATAATCAAAATAAAGATCATGTGGGCCAAACGCAGCATTTTGGATTGTTACAAATCATTTAAAGCATCATGAAGTTTGGATACTAAAATGTTTTTGCACACCCACAAAAGAATTTGCAATTAAATGCCAAAAAATGCTTTCTGTGGATGTTTGAATTACTGTGTCCCTCAGCCCAATAATGACACCCAGTGGCAGATTACAATAAAAGTCACATTAGCATGTATTTATGTCTTTAATACATTTAATAAAGTGAATTTCTTCTGTTTAAATAGTTCTACCCAACCACTGCAAGATTATCACTGCTGATTAAATTCCTCCTGCTGTGTAGTGTTCATTTAACACGCTGGGCCTGGGGACCAAGCAATTGAAAGCTTCTGTTGTTCCAGGTGTTTGGTAGGAGTTCAGTTCCTCTCAGCCAGTCTAAGTCTGCTTAGAGTCGGCCTCAGGGAGGCCACTTCATAAATAATGGTAGAATTACTAGCTTCCTGTTTTCAGTCTGAGCGTGCATTTGCTTTTAAATAACAGAATATATCTGCAGACTGAAAGGTTGTTGTTGTTTTTTCTTTTGCACTAACTTTTATCCCAAATGTCTAATAATGGACCAGAAACCTAAAAAGAAAAAAAAGTCGATTCAAACCTCTTTTAGCTAAATAGTTCATTTTTGGATGTTTGTCGTCAATATTGCAGGGAGGCTGAAGTCAATGTTCCAGCAGTTTTTCTCACGTCATCGCATTTCTTTCACCAATAGAGGGCGCCATAAACTCAGTCATGAAAGCCAGAACATGCAGTAGCTTCCAAACATCAAAAAGTTTCATCATATTGTTAATAAAAGTTGGTTCCAGAACACGCATGGCAACTTTGTTATCATTTCTGAAAACTGAAATTTGGTATGATAGCTTAAAGATCCTGCTTCTACTTCTTATCCTGCCTATCTGACCGTTTCATCCTGTGACCTCTGTGCACTTTACTTCAGTTCTCTGCATCAGTTTCTCTTCAGTTGTCCAGTTTTCCATTTTGTTTTGCTGTTTTCAAAAACATCTGCCATCTCCAGTTTGTTGTGTGTGTTTTTTTCCTTTAGTCTGTGCTACAGCATGAACTCTGTCTTCTTTGACTGTATGATCTAGCTTGCGTTGTAGCTGTTTTTCTGGACAGGTTACACTTCAAAACCAAAGGAAGGGAAAGATATTGGCTCCAGAAGGCAGCCGGGGTTCCCATTTCTTGTGGTCTCATTCCAAAAGATGTCTCTCTCAGTGGGTTCTCACGAGTTTCAGCTTCTGGATGCCTTCTGCATTTGGATCTCCATCGAAAAGGACAAATAAAAGAAGGCAAGTTAGGTTGGAATACACTGCATTCAAACAGAGTATGTATTAGATCAACAATTTCCAAGCCTGACGTTAAATGTGTAGACTGTATCTTATGTCTTCTCTGCTGCCTGACATTTTAGAGGTGAGCTTGAGAGGCAGCTCTCTGAACCTCCAGAAACCTGCCCTAGAAAGGGTTAAATAAACTGGATATTGAAATCAACTAAGTTCATTTACTCCAGCACTGTAGTGAATTATAATTATCAGTTATTTGTACTTTACTGAAATATTTCTAGTTTGCTTTGCTGCATACTTCTGCTTCACTGCCAGGAAAATTCCTTTAATGTCTCTACTACTTATGTGCTATTAAATGCTCAGTATTTTCATATTGTCGTAAAGATATTTATAATTAAAGGAACTGACCCATCACTTTTCATTGGAATTGGTGTTTTGTAGGTAATGGAAGAGTGGATGCTGGGTTTAAAGCCAAACACTCTAAAAAAAGAGAAAGAGTAACACAATTGTGGAGTCTATGCTTTTATTTGTTTCTGCAAGTTTGCATCTCCTGGTGGGAGCTTTTCTGTTCTCTGTAGCCTGAAAATAGATCCCGTTGAGGGCCAGTCATGGCTGTAGACCACCCCACTTTCCACTCTACTGGCACTTTAATCAGATCCACTGGGAGACAAGAGGAAGGGCTCAGACTCACAGCTGCCTCTCTCTCCCTCCTTTCCCATCCACCCCATTTTTTCTACCCTCTCCCACTCGCTCTTAAGCACCGTTGCAGACTGTTAGTAAAAATGTATGATTTAAATTATTGATGCTAAAGATGCACTTCACCTCTTCCATACTTTGTCAAGATGCTTTACCTGAATTACTTTGCTCGTGCCTTCTTGGCAGGTTGTAAAAAAACGGTGGATATCCCCATCTGTGAGGTCCCTGTCCTATAAAAAAAACATCAAAATTCCTTATTGGAATCATTTGACATAGCATGAAGGTGACAGTGGGTTAGCAGTGATATTTTTATTTATTTTTATTTATTTTTTTATTACTTTGGCAATTTGATTGGCAGTGCTTGTGTGGCCAATTTTAAGGGCCAGCAGTTGCAGTGCCTGAGGAGAGATAATGACGGGATGTCTGGGTAATAATCACAACCAGTCAGAAACAATAATGAATGATGTCTCCCAGAGTCCCAGTGCAGATGTGAAATGTTTTAAAAATGAACCAGGCAGCACGACTAGTCTGTTTTAGTTAAATATATTAGGCAGCTAATTTTGCCAAGCTAACCCAAGGTCTTCTGGGTGGAGGAGAATGAATGATGCTTAAATTGCACACACAAACACAAAATCAGTAACACATGAGTAACAAAACAAATAAATCATAACTGGGAATGAAATTTGGCGCAGACTGACCTGAAAGCAAAGAAAGAGTTATTTCCTGCTTCAGTGGAGGAAAGGTTGTGCTTTTCTCTCCCACAGATCCTGGTGGCAGCTCCACAGCGTGTGGCAGAGCAGGGACTGTCCATTGTGGTTTTGGCTTCTGAGTCTTTTCTTGCAAAATATTACATGGGGCCACTTTATGCAATCCTGGTCTGGAGTGTGTAGAGCCCATTGTCCTGCTGTCGGTCCAAGAAGCTGACACTTGCAAAATACTTCCCGGTCCAAGCTATTTATGTAAAGTTTAATGGTTACAATATCTGTCTTAAAGTTGGGTGTTACAAATGACCTCAATCACATGATGGCTCTGTGAGCGTAGACCCACTTGTGCTAATATTTCTTTTCCTTTTTGCCCTGTCCTATAAAAATGTCAGTAACTTCACTTTTAAAGGAGTCTTTTCAATTTGCATCATTTGCTTCAGCTGCTTCCAAGCAAACCCAGTGGTCTTCACATCCTCAGCGGCTTTCAAACTTATGATTTGTCCTGGAGCGTTGTTGTGTGGCACCCAAGTAAAAATGTGGTTAAAAGAGTAGGTGTACACTCCATCCCAACCTGACTTTCACATTATAATGAGCTAGGTTTCTATGGCAACTCTCCCTACAGGTTACTTTGTAACTCATAAGTTAATGCTTGAAAGAGCCTGTTATTTTCCTGCACCCCCTTTGCTATCTGAAAGCCCAGAGGGAGCAGAGAGGGAAATTGTTTTCTGACTGAAAAATATGACTCCAGTAGAGCTCATAAAAGCACCGGGGTAGGAAAAAACTGTTACAGTCCTGGTTCCTATTACACTGCATACAGGAGTTGTTGTGCATTTTTTTTCTGTGCTTGGTAATATTTGGAATTTTTTTTAAAGACTGGTATTGTTTTTGTTATCATGCTAGCAGCATGGATCTGGGGATGGCAGTCCCAGTCTATCAGTGTGTTGGTATACTGCTTTCACCTGACTGAAATATTGTGTCAAACAACTACCCAGTGTGATTTTGCAAAGCCACTTGCGGTACCCAATTGCATGATTATAGCGCCACCTTGAGATGGATAGATGTTTAAATAAAAGGTATTGCTAAAATATCTTAGCAATCAATGACAGCAGGTGCCCGTGTCCCGTGGCTGCTAAACAAGCCCAAATCATCACCCCTCTACCACCGTGCTTGACGGCTGGTATGAGGTGTTTCAGCTGACATGCTGCATTTCTCTTTTGCCAAATGTGGCGCTGTCCATTATCACCGAACCCCTCCACTTTGGTCTGGTCTGTCCAAATTGTCCAGTTGTTCCAGAAGTCTTGTGGTTTGTTCACATGTAACCTAAGCCATGCGACCAGGATTTCTCCTGGCAACCCTTCTAAACAAGCCATACTTGTTCAGCGTTTTTCTAACTGTACTGCAATGAACCTCAATATTTAACATGCTAATCGAGGCCTGTAAACTCTGAGATGTAGCTCTTGTATCCTCGGACAATTGTCGAATTGTATTGATGCACGCCTGAATGCTCCATACAAGCAAAACTGCCAAAACTTGTGCTTTTATAGAGGTGCTCACACTTGCTGATGATCAAACAATCAAGTGCATGTGAATAGCAGCACCTGACTGCTACTTACCCTCTTTATTTCAATACAGGCATTATGGGTGTTTTCACAGGACTGCATATAGTTGTACTTTTTTAAGCATGACTGTATGTATTTTACAAAATACTTTTTCTGCAGCTAAAGATTATAAAAGATCCCTCTGATTAATGTGTTTTATCAATTTCTAGCTGGATACCAGTGACCATTATGAAAGTACAATTTGAACATTGCATTTTTTTCCTTTTGCTTCTTCGACATCATTTATTGTATTATGTTAAAATGCCACCACAGTCGTTTAGCTGAAACTGTCATCTCAGCAAATGCTTCATTAGAGGTTTCAACTCACTGACTGTGCTCCACCATAACAGCACTGTAGTGTGACTCTTGGGATTGTCTGTTTTTCAAATAGTCCTACTGATGATCTCAGTAGGACTATTTGAAAAACATGTTTCTCACCATGTTATGAGATATTAAAAAAAAAATCACAGTGACAAAATCATAGCATATGGTCTGTAGGAAACCATGTCCCGTGAGCTTTGACCATTGTTAGACATTTTCACCATTAATTGTGTGTATCTGTGAAAAAGGAAAAATTACAGTTAACTGTCAGTTTTCTGTGTATTGTGTATTTGTGTGTGAGAAAGTGAAGAACAGCACGGAAAAGCATTGTAATTCTCAAAGAGAAGAATTCTGGAAAGTCATCACTGCTGAATCAGAGCAACACAGAGAATACTAATACTGAATGAATCACACTACTTAATTTTGCTAAAAATACTTGTCCATGAGCAGTTAATGGTCAAAGGGACAACAGTCTGCTTTAGTCATTCTGATAGGCGTGGTTCCATCTTTATAGACTAGCTTGACTAATATTATATATTCAGTAAATAATTTGTAATGGCAGAGAAGATTTGATTAAATAAAAAAATGTTTTAATATTACTCTACTGATAATGTGATTCAGGGTGCAGAGTCATTTGCTTTTTTTTTTTTTTTTTTACATTTATTTGTGTCAAATAAATATACAGTCAGTTTGTCAGTCTAATATTAATACCAAAAATGTGACCTCATGTCAGAGCTTTGCTTAGAAACAGTAGAGCCGTTGCTTTGCTCTTTGGGATGTGAAGCTTTTCCAGCACCATTATCTGTAGATAAATGTATACGAATGCTTTTCAGTTATCCGGGCAATAAAGTTCTGAAGCTAGAAGTTTTTCCAAAAATATTAGAAATACATACATGTGATCCTCAGTTAGATGCAGCTTTTTTGTGGGTTTTAAGACTTTTATTACAAAATCAAAAGATCCTGTACATTAAGCATAGTATAATCATCATTCTTCTATATAATGCTATTCAGTAAGATTTAAAATTATTACTCTTATTGATACAGATCTAAATAAATATCATAAATATGTGTAAGACTGAGCCAAACTGGCCCTGCTGATAGTTATATTCACAGAATACAGTCTGCAGAGCATCTCAAGGGGGAGCCAGTCAGCTCTTGGTTTGGGTGCGTGCGAGGGATGGAGCGCGGCAAGTATGTCAAGAAAGTAAATAACACTTTCAGCTCTTTCAAGTTGCATGATCCATAAATGTTTTCAGTTTCCCCTGTTGTTGTGAAGTGATAGAAACAGTACGTCTCCAGAGTGAAGTTTGAAGTTCAAGACGTTACTGCCTCACTTCCTGATAGATGAGTCCACATGGACTGAGCGTCCCACCACACCTCCAGTGTAGGCTCTGGAGAAATGTGGAGTTTCCAGACTGGTTAACGGAGGTTACTATCAGAGCATGTCATGCCAAGGGAATGGAGACAGTGCCATTTGCGCGACTGCGGCTTCGAGTGTGGGTGCTGGAGTCTGTGAGCTCCTCGCCGTGGTCCTCTGACTTTTTGTCCGCAATGGTGGCCAAGAAACGCAGAGTGACTGAGTCCCATTCCTCTGGTAGCAGCATGAGCAGGAAGCCCAGGCAGATGATGCAGGTGGCAGCCAGTCGCACCACACTGAAGATCACCTCATGTTTCAAAAGATCTACAGCTAGAGTGAGAGGGGAATAAATATGGGTGGGAACAAAAGAGGGAGCCAGAGAGCAGGATGGGGATAGAGAGTGTGAAGGATGAGAGAGAAACACAATCAAATCGAGATTAATTACATAAAGTAAGATAAACCACAGGACAGTGCGGCTGTAGGGGGATTAGTGTAACAAATGCAGCTTATAATCAGCACAAGCAATCCACTTTATCCTCTGTGTCTTTGTGGTCTGGAGCCCTGGGACAGGTTCCCGTAACCCACTGACCTTCATACAGACCATTAAGGAAAAGAACTCGTCTGCAGGCATTTGTGTTGCCTTGGGAATCTGATCCTCCCTTAGCAAGAGGATGGTTGCAGGATCTGTCGAGGCACACTGATGATTGGGTTTCCGGGACAAAAGAGGCAGACTTGCTGTGTAATCTGTTTGCTACAGTGGCCCTAAATGCTGACCTCTCAATACAGCGCCACAGTATGTGTGGCCGTTTACTCCATTTTTTACAATCATATTATTTTACATCAAAATGATCAGTGAATGGCAGATAATAGAAACCTTACCTGCATTTCCCGGCACACTGAGCAGTGTCCCTATAGAGATCAGAATGGGGTAAGTCAGTACCACACCAACATGGACCAGGATGTTGAACACTGCAAAAGAAACAGAAAACAGAAGAAACAGAAGACTCTGTAAAGGTTCTCAGTCATCCAGGTCATCGTTGTCTAAGGAGCTTGGAAAGAAAAGCGTCTGGACTTCTTTAAGTTGCTTGAAGACGTTTCACCTCTCATCCGAGAAGCTTCTTCAGTTCTAAGAGTCAAATGGTGGGCATAAATCTGGGACTGTCCACCACTGACTCTAAGAACCGAAGAAGCTTCTCGGATGAGAAGTGAAACGTCTCATCTGGGAACCCATTAGCTTAGTTATCTGACCTAGCCACTGGGGATGGCGGCCAATATTTTGTAGCTTATGGTCTTGCCAGGTTATCTGGAAAGTGGATAATGGAACACTTCCTTCCACTCACCATTATTTATGAATACACATATATTTCAAAAAGCTAATAAAAAGCTAAATTGTTGTCAGTCGATAGCTAACGTTCCATTACTGGGGCTAAAAGCAGACAACAAACGGAAAGTGGAAAATTTCCGATACTTAAAATAATGCCCTTTGCCTACAGATCCTGTATTCAGACAATACAAACCGAGTGACTGATGGTAACTATAAGAAATGAATCCCTATAGTTATACTAAAAGCCTTAAAATGATCCAAAATGGTTTGTACATGTGGATGAAACCATCCCGTGTATATGCACTCTCACCCAGCCACAGTCCTGCCAGTCCACACATGTATCCCCACGGCAGTGAGGAGAGTGAGCCCCAGTGCTCTACCCTGGTGAAATACAGGATGAGGGGCACACAGGAGATGAAGATGAGGTTGAAAAAGCCCATGGTGGAAAGAAAATGAGCCACTTCTCCAAGGTTGGCGCTGCCTAGGAACATCTTGAACAGCACCTGGATGGTGAGAAAACAAAGAGTTGACACGATGCAATCAAAAATCAAGCATAGCTCAGACTGGAACGGGCTTATGAGGAAGTCTGACCTTATAAAGAGCTGAAGTTGAGGCTGAGCCCACAGCCAATGCCACACCCACAAAGGAATCACCATGGAAACCGTCAGCATAAGCCATCATGACAATACCTGTGATGGCCATTATGGCAGCCACAATCTGCACATAGACACGTAGATGACACATTTTGAAGTAGTAAAAGCTTGTGTTAAACAGGTAATAAACAATCTCCTTCTTGTTTTCATACAGACCCGAACACCCATGAACCGGTCCTTGAGGACAATCCATGAGAGGAGAAAAACAAAAGCTTTGTGGCAACAGTAGAGGGCAGAGACATCAGTGGCGGTCAATTTCTTCAAGGCTAAGAGGTACAGGTAGTTGGTCAGTGTCCACAGGATTGAGAAGGGTGCTGTCCTCTTTACAAAAAGCTTGAGAGTCATTCCATCCTCCCCAAAGAGCTTGCTGCACTCCCTGTTAGAGAAAAACACCAGTAAAGTCTTCTGAATGGAAATGACTGTGTTTAGAGAATGGACATGATGGTTGTTTGGCTCTCACAGGCTTGAGGGTGGTTTAATACTGGTTCCAACTCACCAGAGGTAAAATGATAATAGATCGGAACCTCCTCAGATATCACACTTGGCTTCTTAAAACTTCTTAAATGAGATTTACCTGAATTTCTGGATGGGGGTCTGCTTCTCCCGTGTGGTGACGACATGTCCCGAGTAGTAGATGGGGAAGATGAGGATGTTCCAGTTGCTGCTGAACCAGGAGATGAAGAAGGGACAGGAGAATGACTGGAAGGTCAGCTTCACCACCTGAGTGGTACCCACCCAGGAGGAGGAAACACACAGCACCATCAGCAAACCACCCAGCACCTTCAGAGCCGTGTTGGCGCACGTATGGAAGGACTGGCTCTCCATACTGGTCTCACTTCCTGGTGTCTCTGCGTGAGATTCCGAGCCATCCTCTCCTGATGAGAGTCAAGAAGGGGGGAGAAAAATTAAAGGAAATCCACAGCTAGCATCAGATTTCATCTGAATAATTTTGATTAGTATAATGAGTTTAAACTTAACAACTTTTGTATTTTTTGCACCACTATATATAGACTTCAGTGCTGCCTGCATTGTGGCTTCCTGAATGGGTTCCAGCACATGAGCTTCATCGATCAGTCGTCCTTAGTGATCACTGCCTCAGTTTGCCTTTCTTGCTGTGGTGGCACAATTGAGGCTCCGTTTAAAATGCATCGGGTTAACACGGTGCACGCTGCACATGCCATAAATAGCTTGGTTGCCTCATGATGCAGCATGTACTGTACTCCCTTTGTAGCCAGATGTGCACAGAAACCGGATGCCCACAGAGCAAAAGTAAACCTAACCACATGACAGTCAACATGAAAGTCAGGCCAACCTTGGTGCTCATGGGACACTGTTCTTGTATCGCTGCTATGAAAAGGAATTTACTGGAACTTTACTGGAACATCCAAATTGCAAAGGTTAAATGATACGTATGTCCCAGTGCCTTTATGGACGATCAGAGAAAGCAAAGTGGGATGTGTGTGAGCTCAGATCTGTTCTTTACCTCTCAACAGTGTGATCAATTTACACCAGGGCAGGAATAAAAGATGACATGTGCTGGCTGTTTGCTAGCTCAGCACCTAAAGCTCTGCCATTTCCGCCACAGACACCAGAGCCCTGCAAACACACTAGAACGTGTAGCAGTAGTAGCTCTCCTCTACACAACACAGGGGTGCTCATTATTGCATGCGATAGTCTTCTGTTTGTTATCTGCAAAAAGACCTCAGCAGGATGTCAAGCAATGGGAGCACAAGTCAGTGACGTGTACTGGAAATGGATTGTACCAACAAGTGCAGTAAATAATCATTTCTTACATCAAAAGAAGCTGTAACACAGTGTGTGAAGAGCAAACTCTTGGATCAAACAGCCATTTTATTAGTAGGACAGCTGGTAGAAGTTTAGTTTTTGTAAAGTTCCTTATGTGATCAGATGCCAGTATGTGTTTTAAAATCCATTCCTTCTTTTTACAGGATGCAAACAGAGGAAAACGTCACCAAACTTTGAAAGTAAGTTGATGAGTAACTTCATAAAACAATCAAAAGTCTTGCCAAACGTGGTATATATCCTTTATAAGTGCATGAGATCATCACCGGCACTCAGTGGCTGAAAAACTGCCCAAGAGATTATAAAATTGCAGATTGGACACAGTCATTACTGGCAGCCGTCTTCAATCAGTTCAAGGATAGAAGTAAAAAATAAGAACATAAAAATGCTCCTTTGCAATTAAAAGTCCTGCATTTAAGATCGTATCAGTGTATTATCCTCTACATGTACTTAGCATCACATGAAAGGAGGCACTCTGAAGAAAATTGGTTTCCCTAAACTGAGTATCAGTATCAACTTTTGCATTAGTGATACATCAGTGCATTTTAACTTAACTTTATATGCATTATACTTTGTGTTCCTTTAAAGATTTTAGTTCACTGCAGAAAAAGATGCTAAATGGGGTTAGAAAGAAGAAAAAAACATGTTTTTCAATGCTCAGTACACTAAAACACAAAGTAATGATTTAAAGTAAAATGTAACTATAATAAATAAAAGAAAAATATATGCTAGTCAAATTTCATTTGACCTGGTTCCATTAAATTTAACATTTCAAATTGTAAAATTTAGATGTAATCAAATTAATTAAAGTCAGAATTAGGGAACAAATATTTTTTTGAGTGTAGTAGTCTCTAGGCAGGCTAGCTGTGCTTTGGGGTACAGGTAATGGGGAAGTTAACAAATATATATTTTT
This sequence comes from Pundamilia nyererei, assembly GCF_000239375.1. Lineage (NCBI taxonomy): Eukaryota > Metazoa > Chordata > Actinopteri > Cichliformes > Cichlidae > Pundamilia > Pundamilia nyererei. The sequence continues at coordinate 6,729,566 of NW_005187411.1, forward strand.
TATAGTAATACAGTTTTATTCCAGTCTGGGCCTCAAACAATTATTTAGATGAAACCAAATGAGTGTTTTAAAAGAAAAAAAGCATTCCTCATTATAGACAAATAACTTGTTTTTCAACTGCAAAGCACCAGTGAGCTTTCTAGTTAATGTATTGGTGTAAAAAAACAAACAAAAAAACTGTGGAATGAGGCATATTACAAATTTAGCATAAAATGGAAACACCCGAGTAAAGTAGCTCCAATAAAGCTCACATGAATGTATTTTCCAACACTGCATTGCTGCAGCACTGACCGTCTGTCCACGGTGCAGAGTGGAAAATTCTTCAATGACCACTTACACTTTGAAGGCTTTTATGAGCCTTCAAAGTGTAAAAGAAAAATATTATTTAGCACCCAACAATTCAAAAGTAATAATGAGTTCAACTTGTACACCCCCACCACAAAAAACGCTCGCGGGAGAACAGCACTTAAACTGTTTCTAGTCAGGGGATGTGTTAAAGGCAAAAAGCTCACCGTCGATACAGTTTCTGCAGGATCATCGAGGGATTTCATTTAATTGCATTCTGTCACAGCAAGGGTTCTTAATCAAACTAATGAACCTGGTGGTTGCTAAGTGGAAAAAACTGAGATCCGATATTTCTGCAATAGAGAAGCAGCTCTTTTATTTATTTTAATTTTTTTTTTTTTTTACTTTAGGTCTGTTTTTCTTCATCCACACAGCAGGATGGTTTGTGTTTCACAGCACCGACAAAACCTAAAGCTTTTAGTGTCAGATGCAAGCTTTTCTGTCCTGAGGTAAAAGCCACAACAGGCTCATCTGATGCCAAGACGCAGTAATATTATAACTCTACTATTCCCCTGTCTCATAAAAGTTGCTCCCATTGCCAAAATTGTATTCTCATAGCAGACAGTATTATTGCTGACAAATATTGGTGGTAAAATTTTGCAAAGGAAACAATAATCTCTGCTAAACACAGGCTGACAACACAGTACTGCAGGAGTGAAGGTAAATTCAGTCCAACTCAGGGAAAGTTTTATGAAAAGCTCAAATTTAAGGTTAGTAGTGTTAAGGTATCTGTATGTCCATGATGAATAATTAGTTACTTAGCGCTGGGGTGGGGGTTTTTTTTGTTGTTTTTTTAAGTGAGTGATGATCAGTTTTGGTGCTTTGGTAGGTAAAATGTGATTGGATAAAAGAATGAATACATGCACAAATATTAAAATCTACAAGTCAGGATAAAATGAACAATGTGTTAAATGTAACCCAAGAAAAGCTCATTTCCTCATGTCAAAGAAGCATCCACTGCAGTGATACTCGGGATAAAAAAGTGTAATATTTTGAGGTTTTTTATAGTTTTATAGGTTAAATGCACAGTAGCTTATATCGGTTCAGACATGGAGTCAGAGTATTTGGAAGTGCTAGAACACTTCATTGCAGAAAACCCAGTGCTGCATAGCATCAGTCACCACCGGCACCCATTTATCCATTCATCGTGATGCAGTATGCTTCTGGAACCTCACATTTTAATCCATTTTCTCCTTTATCGCCACCACTAATGTTGCACGGCAGTGATTGATGGAGGCCCGTTGAATCCAATAAGAGGCTCATAGTCTTGTCTGCAGTTTTTAGCCAGCTTAGCTCAGGTCAAAACGCATTAAGTCTTTATCCAAATTAGGCCTGAAGATGAGACATGGATATCATGATGCTGATGAAAAGTTGATTAGTGGCATCACAGTAATCTCTGTTAACAGAGTTAAAGGTGGGGGGCTAAAATGTTTAATCAGATGAGGGGGAACAACAACAGGCTTTACACACTCCATTACCATTACACTGCTACCAGGAGGCTGAAATAATAGAATTTTTTTTTTTACAGTATTCAAATTCAAACAGTTTTTAGATCCAAAGGCTGCTCTCATGTAAATGGAGCAGGATATAATTTGGAAACGTCCATATTTATTAAAATCTCAATATTTCCTATGAAGACTTATAGACTCTACATGGCACTTTGGTGTATTTGATGCCTTGTAGGAAACAAAATGTCACTCGTGACCCTGAAAATAAAAGTTAAGCACTTTGTCGTATCTTATTTTTCTATTTACACACACAATGCATACAGTATACTCCAATACAGTATAAATGGCATCTTGTGTCTCTTTGGAGCTTTCAGTTTACCTTCAGAGTTAGGGCAGGTCAGGACCTGAGTGCTGTATGAGCTGAGAGGAGCCACTCGGGCTGAGTGCTTCTTCATCCTCCACTGGGGGCACCACACACTGTCCTCCCCTGGAAGTAGTGTGTATTTGAGTTTAGAAGTGTTGCTTGGCTGCTGCTGCAAGCTCAGCAGCTCCTTCAGCTCGCTCCGTGCATCCTCAGACTCCCGACTCCTCCGCTTTTTCTTCACACTCTTGACTGCCTCCTCCTCCTCTTCCTAGGTCTCTGTCAAATCTTTAGTCTCCTTCCAGGACTCAAGTCCTGACTCTCTGTTCCTCTCTAGCCCAGCACGTCTGTATAGTGCCACAGCTCAGTGGTGATAGCGAAGTGGAAGTGTAGCAAAGTGGAGACCCTACAGTTGCTCTATCATGCCATGATCCAGCTCTGCCAGTGTCTCCAAGGGAGACTGAGCTTCAAGTGTGTGTGGCATGGTGCAATCACTCCCCTCATCTCTTTCTATCCTCCCCCTCCTCTTTTCGTGTCTGTCTCACTCACTTTTCCCTCCTCTTCCTTTGCTCCGCAAATCAGCAGCTTTGTTTGGAAGGTAACCAAGCAGCTCAGGCAAATTTATGCTGTGCTAGCTGTGCCCCCTCTTTTCCTCCTCCCCTCTCTTTTCTACCTGACAAGGCTCTCCTTACTTTTTCCATCTCTCTCTCTCTTTAATCTCCCCCCCTGTACAAACTCTTGCCCTCTGTCTTGCAATGCCTCTCTCTTTCCTTGGCACCTCTCCTGCTCTTGACTACCCCTTGAGAGTCATATTATTAGTAGAGCTCTCTCCGTCTTGTTGCCTCAAACCCTGACACATTAGTCAATTGAACGACGATATGAAAAAGGCAAAAACCATGTGCATCCTACAAAAGAATACATGACAATCCCAGGCATTTAAATCCTGTTGTGCACAGAGGTCATCTTAGTTCTCTCAGAGGGAAAATAGGCCTTTTTACCCACGTAATCCACACTCCACTACTATATGTTTGCATTTTATTATTGCACGGTACTCACGCGTTATTTCCATATTCTACAATCTGAATCTGAGTTATTTAAAGCAGAATACATTACGAGTTAGTAAAACAATCACTTACAGTGTTCTGTATCTGTTTACTTAAATGAAGAATCACACTGGTTATCTGTTGCTGACTTGGATGGAAGTCAAGAGCTCCCCTGTTATTCTTATAATTTCATGCACGTAAGAAATCAGGTTAAGCAAAGCAGAGGTACTTCCCCTCTGTGTCGTTCCATTGTACCAAATTTACTTGAAGGCAGAAGGTAAGAAAAGACTCTACATAACACATAGATCACCAAGATACGGTGGGCCGGAGAGGTCAAACGCATTACAACGTAAGAAAAGGCCAGCAAGTACAGAAACTCTAGGAGGAGGAGAAATGGAAAAGAAAATATACGAATCACAACAGAAGTGTGTTTTGTGTATTATATGAATCACATTTTTCTCCCTTACAACACAGATGAATCCACAGCGTCTTTTAAGTGCGTCTCAGTGCGATCCTTTCCGTGTTTTGGTTTCTGTCACTTCAAAAGCTTCTCAGTTTGTATTATGTTTGACCTCTCAGGGCCACCTTACCAAGAAAATGAAAACACTTTCCTACAAGTCAGTCCTAATTTTAAAAATTCAACAAATGTCCATTTATGATAAATCACTGTAGTGTGGTTCTTAAAAAAAAATCCATAATCACTGTAAGCACTTTTGATAAGAATTTCTTTATTTATGCAGAAATTTCTGTGCAGGATGTTAGCTGTTTATTTATTTATTATATGCTGGTACTTTAATGAAGGATTTTAATATTTTATCCGTCACTGCTGCACAGTCAAGGGAAACCCTCATCAGCAGCTATGTTGATGATCGGAATAGAGTTTGTGAGTCAGGCTCAGGATTATAGTTGGTCAGGAGTTTCCATTTCAAGGAAAGCCATGCAGTTATTCAATCTGATGCTGTGGTTTATCTACCTGAAGATTTAATGGACCTAAATATCACTCTGGCCTCTACGTCAACAACATATCAGTGCCAAAGTATATGCGGTCAGACACATGAGGCGATGCAGCCAGTAATAAATATTACTATGAAATCTTACAGTAAAATCTGAATTGGAGAAGCAAGACCAGGAGCAATGTGACCCGAGAAACAGGAAACAGGGGAACCACTCAGTACAGTAACTGCAATGTGATTTTTGCCTAAGTTGGCTGGCTGTGAATACTGAAAGCTATTTGCAGCATGTCTGCTCCAGGATTTCTGTTAACGTCTGCCTCCCGTTTCAAATGCTGATCAGCCAAAGATCTGGCAAAGCTACAAAGGGCATAACAGATCAGAGTATTTGTTGTGCATTCTTCAGGCTGCGAGAGAATAGAAAACAGCACAGTTATTGTTTGGCTGTTTCTTGCAAGTGACAAAAAGACACTGAAAATTTGGGGCCACGTTCCAGTAACATTATGGTAATTCATCTGTTAGAGTTCAACACTTTGAAAAAAGCACTTCTCTACTTTCAGTTTTAGGATGACGTTGTGATGCAGGCACATTTATTCCCTGGGGTCACCCAGTTACAGAATGAGTGTAACAAGAATACTAATGCTTTAAATTATGCAACCAGAATCAGCATTGTTTTAAAATGTTTGCACATTTAATGTGTGACAAGCAGGACTGAATACGTAATCCAGGGACAAGCTGGAGGGTTAAATGTAAAAATAGACCTGCTGATGAGAGGAGCCAACACCTAGACACTGAGGGGACAGAGGAGCGACCCAGTCAGCAAATCCTGGGATTCAAATCAGTATCGGATTAAGAGAAATACCTGGAGAGCGGTCACTATAGGAGGCCACAGTTCAATCTCAAATATTGGACTAACAACTCTAAGTTTTAAGAAGATTATTGCTTTCTCTATCCTGCGTTACTATACTGTTCGGCCTACATCTAACTTTGGATGCTTTCTTTTTTGTTACTACTGAGAGGAAAGTTACTGATCATTCATTCCCATCAAACCTTTACAACATATCTGCATTTTATTCTACAATTCAAGCAAACCATACATGAACTTCAATCATTCAATAACTCTCTAACTAAGAAAGAAAGACAGAAAAAATTCTAATAATAATCCCTTTTTAGAGTAGCTAATAAAATGGAAAGTGTGTCTATATAACAAAATGGTCTGCAAGCATAACTGATCAAAGCACAGTATACCACAGCATCCTCCCTCTTTACCTCCATAGCAACACAGTCTCCTGTGCACACTGACGCACTCGACCCATTCAAGCTCTTTTGTCATTCAGATTAACTAATGCTCGACAGTTTGCAGTAGACGGGTCTTTGTCTTTAGCACCTCTCTGTTACTCATCACATCTCAACAAGGTCCGGGAGCAAAGACGACGAGCACAGGGCGCTAATTTTAGCTGAAAAGCCTTTGAACAAATTTCAGGTGTGTATCCAGACACAGTACCTCAACAACTCAACCCAAGGTACTGAGAACATTTGAAGATGAGGACATCTAGTGGTAAATATGAATGGCTGCATTACAGGTGGGAAAAAACTCTTAAAGAGACAATTTTCTCCAAGCCTTAAAGGGTTGAGTCACTCACATTTCTGCACTACGCAGTCAAAGTTATGGTGATTTTTTTATATTAAAACAATAACAAAGTACATTTTAAAATATCAACATCAGTGTGTGTTAAACTAGGCCCAGTTAGCATTCACAATTAATAGGATTTGTCCTTCTGAGCCAACTGAACAAAGTGGTAAAAAAATGGTAAATGGCCTGTATTTGTATAGCGCTTTACTTAATCCCTGTGGACCCCAAAGCGTCAAAGCAAGGATATGGCTATTACTGTGAGTTTAGTGGGTTCAGTCTGTTACTGTGGGAACTATTTCTTTTCTGTCTACACAGACCTACACTCAATTGGTTTGGTTTTGTTCGTTTTTTGTTGGGGTCTTTTTGCTTTGTTTTATTATATTTTGTTGTTCTCATTTCATGTAGACATTGAAAACCTACACGAGTGTTAATGTTCTTCTATGTTTCAAATATCTTTTATTGAGAGCAAGTATAATTATAGTTATTGTAAATTCACATAACATAACTTATGCTCCTTTTTTT